>NC_068565.1:20467847-20775652 GCF_025698545.1 Gossypium raimondii
TTTCGAATTACCATTGCTTAGCTTTTAATTCGCCTCTGACCGTCAAATGAAATGTGAATAACCCGTCCTCCTCTCTTTGAAACAAGGGGCGCTTCTGGTTCTGTTGGTGCTTGAAACAATTTTATCTTCTCCATATTACTATATCTCTAGAGTCAATAATTTTATATAAGGAACTACTGAACTCAATCACTTGTTGTCGTTACTCTTCAGTTTCCTGTTGAGGTCTATCCTGTAGAGGTACTCAAATTGGATCAGTGATCAATTTGTAGGTTTCGTCGTAAACCTAATTGGTTCCTTCCAATTATGTAAACCATTAGTTCAAACCACACTCAAAGGTAGGGCATTTCCCATTTTTATAGGAACTTCTGTACCAGAAACAATGGTATCTCCAATTATATCCCTTGAACCCTTTTCAAGCTCATGTCAAGTCGAGGTACTGCAGAAGAAAAAAACTGCAAAATCCATTCCAATTTATCGTAATCGATTAGTTAACATGTTGGTTAACAGTATCCTGACAACAACTTTATACATTCTCTATGTGAAAATATTTTTTTCTAAATAGAAATTTTGATTATGTTTTGATGGCTTTAAAAAGGTTAAATTTTTTCCTATGAAGAGCAATTTAGTTGTTAAATATTTAATATCATGAAAACTTTTAATATTAAAAATATTGATTTTCGTGCTTTAATTATTGTGACAAAATTAATTAGAATATGAAAATTATTAAATTACCCACTTTTTAGGTCGAGTTAATATTTTATAACATTTTCATTTATAATTTTATCAATTTGCTTCAAAACCACATGTATATTAATTAAATTGCCCACTTTTATAATAGATTGGTTAAATTGCTCCTAAACATATAATATAAGGATCTATTAGGTAGTTTAATCTTTTAAAATAGTTGGTAGGGTATTTTAGAAGTAAAGTTGATAGTTTTATTGGGATAATGTTATATCGAATATTAAAATAATTATGTGCATTTGATTTTATTATTCTATAATTATATTTGATTATTTTGTATTCTTTAATTAAATATTTAACCCATAAAATTCTATGATGTGGGTAAATAAAATGATTTGAGAAAAGTACTGTTCATTTTTAATTTAATATCCAAATTTATAAAAATATCAAATTTGAAGTCGTTGAATAATTTATCCTCACACACAAAACACAAGCAAATCACTTGTCAAAGTATTAACATTGAATTAGATTCCTTAGTGTCTGAGTTTGTAGGCACTCATTCATGTACAAAATGAAAAAACAGTAAATACACAGGACATAAGAATATGATTATGTAGTTCGGGTTCTCTATATCTGTGAAGCCTAACTTAGTTAAAAATATGCACTCTCTTCAATGATTACAAAGTAAACCTACTCAATCAAACACACTGTGATTCCTTCTTAGTTTAACCTCTGGTACAGGTTGTGGTCTCAGCCTCTCATTTTCTTCGCCTTCGTTTGTAGTTGATTGCGATCGATTACTCATTGGTTGCAATAGTGTATCTTCTGGTCTAGAAATAGGTGGTTGTGAAGATGGTCCACCTTGGTAGAACAGTGACCCCGGAGGTGCTTGTGACACCATCAACGTAGGGGTATAACTGTATTGTGTCCAATACACCGATGGCATAACGATTGGACTCCCGATCGGTGCTTCAAACATAGACAGCTTATACGTCATCGTCGGCATCGTAGTCATCGAAAATGTCAATGGCGTCGACATGCAATATACCGAGGACAGAGGTCCATAAAAAAAACCTGGTATTGAAGTAGAAACAAAAAATGTGGTGCAATGTGTGGTGTTTGTGTAAAAAATAAAGGGTTAGTATAAGCACCACAATAAGTCGAGTCAAACTGTCTGGGGGTGGTGTGGCCATCAGTGCCGATTCTTGCATTGGTAGAGACGATGAACCCGCCTCAGTAGCTCTATCGTGGCCTCATCATATGCAGTGGCCCGCCTCTCGCCTCATCACCTAACAAATATGGCTTACCTTGAACCCTAAACTATGGCATGTACTTCGAATAACAGGTTAACTCGGGAGCGAAAATGGCCTCGCGAGTAGGTAAAAAATTGTACCTATTGTTCTAGATGTTGATATATTGGGCATGAAATGTAGTCCAATTCTCACCCGTCCTCCCCTACTAGTTAATACGATACAAATTTTCAAGGTCTTGAGGTGCCATTGGAATCGATTTTCTAAACTCAAATTGATGCAACACTCTATCCAACTCATGCATCTCCACGGTAGCCTACACTACTAATGGCACCTTCATGTGCAAGATGTTGGGATTGACCAAGAATTCTAATGGGATGCATTCTTAAATTGTCGAATCGAAGTAAGACGTACATTCAAACTATATTAAAATAAAAAAATAGTTATCCATATACTACTAATGTAACACCTCAAACCCGGCCTAGACGTTATGGCCGTATCTGGTGTGTCACATTGAAGTGTCTCTCAAAACTTAGACTTGTTGATAAAACTTGTTTCTTGTTGATAAAACTCGTTTCATAAGTTTGGAAACCTCTTTAGTAATGTTAAACGGAACACTTAACCAAATGTTTTCCTTATTAACTACTATTGTTCTAAAAGGTTGATCTAAAATCGCGGAAGCTTTTGAAAACTCTAACATTTAAAGTTCGTGTCTTTGAAAATCGTAATTATTTTGAAAATTAGTTTTCACCTAACTAGCAGTATAAAATGTGTAAGCAAAGCCCAATTAAAGTAAAAAAACAAATTAAAGGCATTATTACAAAAACAAAACAAAACAAATTAATAAAATTAAAATAAAGGCAAATGTAAACATCAGCAGTAGTTGTGTGGCCACCTACGAGTCCCTCGTAGCCCCGAATCGACTAAGGTTGAGGATTACCTGCACAGTTAAAAGGAGAGGGTGAGTTTATGAAACTCAGTGTGTAATCCCCTACTAACAAATCACTATGCAACATGCAGAATCAGTCTAGGCCTGAACCCTATATAGTATCAGTACAGTATGGGCCTTAGCCCATTACAGTAGCAGTGTGGCCTTAGCACAATACAATAATCAATTACAATGTAGTAATGCAACCCATTCTAATCCAGCCAACACACCACTCATTACCACCAACATACCATGTGGGGATAAAATCGACCCACCCAGCCAACACATCAATATCGCAGCAAAGCTACCAGTAATAATGACGCAGCTTAGTTGCTAGTAACAGTAACGCAGCAAAGCTGCCAGTAACAGTATATAGGGCAAAACCACCAGTACAGTATGTCATGTCATAAATAAAACGTGTATGCAATATGTCATAATCAATAACAGTCATGTATAGATATCATAAAGCAAGTCGGTCATACACATATTTCAACTCCTAGGGGTATAACAGTCATTTTACCCTTTGAGGGTATTTCAGTCATTTTACCCTTTAAGGGTATTTCGATTATTTTACCCTTTCGGGGTATTTTGATCATTTTACCCATTAAGGGTATTTCAATTATTTTACCTATCGAGGGTATTTCGGTAATTTTACCTATCGAGGGTATTTCAGTAATTTTACCCATCGAAGGTATTTCGATAATTTTACCCTTCAAGGTATTTCAATAATTTTACCCTTTGAGGGTATTTTAGTAATTTTACCTTTCGAGGGTATTTCGGTAATTTTACCCTTTAAGGGTATTTTGGTTATTTTACTTATCAGGGGTGTTTCGATAATTTTACCCTTCGAGGGTATTTTGGTCTTTTAACCACGAATCGCAAGTTAGGCTTACTACTCGAGCGATCGCACATTCGTGTAGCCTCATAAGCCGTGTTATCGGCTTTTTAGCTTTCGTCGCTCTACGGTTGTAGTGGGTGATTACACACCTGATTTGTGAAAACGCACCACGATCCATGAGCACCCAAAACCTACATTTGACTAAGAATCTTAGTTAATTGCATGCGCAGTTACACAATCGATTAATCTCAAGTTATCACAATCGCCAACTTACCCCAACTTGATCGAGCGAAAAAGAACGGTTTGCCTAACCAAAGTATTCACCAACCTTCGACCCTTTGAGAGGTTCCTAGGCACCAATTGAAAATGGTAAGCACTTAAGTTAACCGATAAAGAAAAACACCATTCTATTCTACTTACCGCTAATGCGCGAGAGAATGACTACCAAATGCATGACCCACGATCGGCCCCCAGGGGATGGGAGGATTTCGGCAATCAGAGCAAATAAAAGGGAAAGAGTTGACTAGGGGAGAAACCGAAAAGATGAGGGAAAAAAAGGAAAGAAGAGATGGGGGTGGAAAGATGTGGAATTTGGCCTAAGGAAGAAAGAATAACGATTAGGGTTTGGAAAAGAAGAAAGAGGAAGAAATCGACAAGGTAAAGAGGGAAGGAGGAAGAGAGCTTTCGGCAGAGAAGATAAAAGAAGATATGAGAAAAGGTTCGGCCAACAAAAAGAGAAAAGAAAAAAAAGAAGAAGAGTGATTTGGCCAAAAGTAAAAAGTGAAGAGAAGAGAAACAGAAACGAACCCGAAACTTGGCAAAGTATGTACCAACCGCAAAAAGGTAAATCGAAATTGGCCAAAATTTTCAACTGAGAAAGAGGGGATGCACTCCAATACCGAAAGCCCCAGAATGACCAATTTGGCACTAGCAATCCCCCTTAGCCAAATTTCCTAGAGTGCTAGAGTCCAATTTCGGCACAACTCTTCCTATCAACAACTCCTCGATTATCTCCTCAAATCTCTCCCCTTATCACTGTACCAATTTCTCCTCAACTTCCTCTATGATCTGTTCAAACTTCCCTTGGAAGTATTTTACTCCAACTCTGCCACTTACACGACTCAAGCAGCAAAATAAATACCTCATTACACAACCCAGGACTTGAACCTCAGACCTCACAGTGTACAACACATCACATTGCCACTAGACCATAGGCTCTTTTTGTGTTAATAATCCAACACTAATATTTATAAGGCCTACAAGCCTATGTCCAGAATCATTTAAGAGCAAAAATAAAAATTCTACAAAAGCCAATACTTGAACCCAAGCTTCTCAAACACCCCCATACACACCCAAATCACTTAACCATTGAAGCAAACAAGCAATTTGTGTCAAATCATACAAAAATTAAAGACTTAAATTTTAGCTCGTTATAACTCTACCCCTCTTAACGAAATTTCTGTCTCAAAATTTACCTAGTCAGAATAGGTGAGGGTATTGTTGTTACATCGCTTCCTCGGGTTCCCACGTGGCTTCTTCTAAACTGTGATTACGCCATAGCACTTTGACTAAAGGAATAAATTTATTCCTCAGTACTTTAACCTCACGGTCTAATATCTGCACTGGCTCCTCCTCGAAGGTCAAATTTGATCTAAAGTCAATCTCCTCAACTGGTACAGTATGTGAGGGATCAGAGCGATAACGCCTTAGCATGGAAACATGGAACACATCATGAATCTAGTCCAATTCTGGAGGCAACTCAAGCTGATATGCAACCGGTCCCATACGCTTCAGTATACGGTAAGGCTCGATGAACCTAGAGCTAAGCTTACCCTTCTGTCCAAACCTCAATATCTTTTTCCATGGAGAGACCTTGAGAAATACGAAGTCCCCCACAGAAAACTCAATCTCTCACCATTTAAGATCTGTGTAAGACTTCTGCCTATCATATGCTTCCTTCAATCGGTCTCGAATAATTTTTTCCTTCTTTTCGGTATTAGAAACCAACTCTGGCCCCAGAACTCGTCGCTCGCCTGACTCAGTCCAACAAGTAGGAGTACGACACCTACGACCATATAACGCCTCGTACGGTGCCATTTGAATACTGGACTGTAGCAATTATTATATGCAAACTTTGCTAGCGGCAAATAATCTTCCTAGTTGCCTCGGAAATCCACTACACAACACCTTAACATATCCTCTAGTATTTGAATCACCCTCTCAGACTGACCATTCGTTTGGGGATGAAACGCAGTACTAAAGTCCAGTCTTGTACCCAAAGCTTAGTGTAACTTCTTCCAAAATATAGACGTGAAGCGAAGATCTCTATCTGATATAATAGAAATCGGTACCCCATGCAGTCTTACAATCTCAGCCACATACAGCTTAACCATCTTCTGTAAGGAGTAATCAGTACGGATTGGTGTGAAATGGGCAGATTTAGTCAATTGATCACCGATGACCCATACCGAATCCTTCTTGGTAGACGTTAACGGCAGCTCACTCACAAAACCCATAGTTACTTTCTCCCACTTCCAAAGTGGAATTTTAACCGGTTGAAGCAACCCTGAAGGTAACTGATGTTCAGCCTTCACTTGCTGACAAGTTAAACACTTACCCACGAAATCAGTTACTTCACATTTCTGTCCTGGCCACCAGTACAACTCACGGAGATCTTGATACATTTTATTCCCACCTGGATGCATAACATAACGACTGCTATACGCCTCTCACAGTATAGACTACCTTAAATCATTATCCTTTGGTACACAGACTTTTCCACGGAAACACAGTAATCCTTCACTATTAAACCCAAAATCTAAAGTTTCCCCATTCTCAACCTAATAAAAATGAGGAACTTGTGACTCATCCATCATCTGTTTACCCTTAACCTGTTCAGTTCATGTCGGTTTAACTTGTAACTCAGCCTATAAGCTACCATCATCAAACAGGCTGAGACGAGTAAACAACGCTCTCAAATCAGATACAGCCCTACAGCTCAGTGCATCTGCTACCACGTTAGCCTTACCAGGATGGAATTCAATCGAGCAATCATAGTCCTTAACCAGTTCTATCCATCTTTGCTGCCTAAGATTCAACTTCTTCTGAGTGAGGAGGTACTTAAGACTCTTGTGATCTATGTAAATAGTACACTTCTCACCGTAGAGATAATGCTTCCAAGTTTTCAGTGTGAATACCATCGCAGCTAACTCCAAGTCATGAGTAGGGTAATTCGCCTCGTGAGGCTTAAGCTAACGTGACACATAAGCAACCACCTTACCATTCTGCATTAGCATACATCTCAAACCAACGTGTGATGTATCATTGTAGACAGTAAATTCCTTCTCAGACTCTAACTGTATTAAGATAGGGGCCTCAGTTAGAACTTTCTTCAATTTTTCAAAACTTTCTTGCTGCTTATCAGTCTAGTTAAAAGGTACCCCTTTACGCAACAACTTAGTCAGAGGTGCAGCAATTAAGGAAAACTCCTCAAAAAAATGCCTGTAATACCCTACCAGACCCAGAAAGTTTGAATCTTAGATACGGTCTTAGGTGGTTTCTAATCCAGTACAACTTCATTTTTTTAAGGATCTACCCTAATCCCCTCGGCAGATACCACGTAACCTAGAAATGTCACTTCTCGCAGCCAAAACTCACACTTGCTGAACTTGGAATACAGTTATTTCTCCCTTAAAATCTGCAGAACAATTAGGAGATGTGCATCATGTTTATCCTCGGTTCTCGAATGCACCAAGATATCATCTATGAATACCACCACGAATCGATCCAAATAGGGCTGAAATACTTGGTTCATTAGGTCCATGAAAGTAGCTGGTGTATTCGTCAGCCCAAACGACATTACTAGGAACTCGTAATGACCATAACGAGTCCTAAACGCAGTCTTATACACATCAGCCTCCTTAACTCTCAACTGATGGTACCCAGAACGAAGATTTGTTTTAGAGAAAACCGAAGCTCCTTGCAACTAATCAAATAAATCATCTATCCTCGGCAAAGGATACATATTCTTGATAGTCAGTTTATTTAATTGCCGATAGTGGATGCACATGCGCATAGTCCCATCCTTCTTGTTAACGAACAACACTGGTGCTCCCCATAGAGACACACTAAGTCGAATGAATCCTCGATCCAATAGTTCTTAGATTGGAGCTTTTAATTCCACCAGCTCCTTCGGTACCATTCTATAAGGGGCGATAGACACTGGAGCCGTTCCTGGTAAAAGCTCAATTCTACATTCAACTGCGTGGCTTGGAGGCAACCTAGGGAGCTTATCAGGAAAAATATCAAAAAAATCTTTAATAGTTCTGAGATCTCCAACAGAAGGACCCTAAAAAATAGATGTGCCAATATAAGCTAGAAACGCTTCACAACCCTTGCGAACCGGTTTTTTCCCCTTAAAGCAGAGATCATATTAGACAGAAAATCCCTTCGCTCCCCAATCACAACTACCTCCTAATCCTCAGTAGTCTTTAATACCATACGCTTAGCAGCACAATCCAAACTTGTAGAGTATTTTACCAACCAATCTATCCCCAAGATTAGGTCGAATTCACCAAACGATAATTCCATAAAATCAACTAGAAATATAACTCCTTGAACCTCTAGGGGCAAATCTCTGAACAACTTGTTTATCGTTACAGATTGTCACAGTGGACTTAACACAGTCATTTCATTCGCAATACTCTCACACATGATACCCAAGGTGTCAGACACAGTACATGCAATGTATGAATGTGTAGACCCTATATCAATTAAAGTAGTATAAGGTCCATTATTAATTAGGAATGTACCAGTTATAACATCTGGAGCGTTACCATCCTCATGGAGATGAGTAGCATAAACCAGTGCTGGCTGTCTTCCCTCACTATTACCAACACCTCTGCCAAACATTCCACGACTCGTCCTATACCATTTCCACCTCTAACCTGCCCACGACTTCTCGGTGGCTGCTGACCACCTCTGACTAGCTGAACAAAACCCTGACCTGTAGCTTGCATCTGAGTAGGCCCCTAAGAACAATCATTAACTTGATGCTCCTTAGACCCACATCTGAAACATGCCCCAATCTTTTTCCGACACTCACCTAGATGGTGTCTCCCACAATCAGTACAAGACTGTGGTCTTGCCACAGAAACCCCAGTTCAAACTGGCCCATCAAACCTGACACTCTTTTTAGGCATTCTAGAAGAACTTGAGAGCTCTTAATCCCTCCTAAACTTTTCCCTATCTTTCTCATAGTTCTGGCGCTCAGAGCGCTTCACATCCTCGGTGATTTTTACCTTTTCAACAAGGGCGGCAAAATTTCACTCCCTCTGCGGAGCTATCAAGACTTACAGTTCATTTCAGAGACCGTCTTGAAATCGCACACAGTGTTCATATTCAGACGCCACTATCCCACGAGTATAGCGACTCAGTAGCAGGAACTCAGCCTCATATTCTACCACAGTTTTATTCCCCTGGGTCAAACTCAAAAATTCATTTATTTGGGCGTCCACATAACTTGCTCCCACATACTTTCTTTAAAAAATTGACTTAAAGAAATCCCACGTTAACTGGTCGGTCTGAGTACCTTCTCTTATAGTAAGCCGCCACTGATAGGCTTTATCTCGCAATAAAGACACTGCACCTTTTAGCTTTTGCTCAGAAGTGCAGTCAAAGTCATCCATTATTCTTTCTGTGGCTTCCAACCAGTATTCAACCACATTAGGGGCTACTCTAGAAACACCCCTGAAAATTTCTGTTCCATTTGATCGTAGTCGTTCTGAAATTGACCCACGGCCGACAGCACCTGCACTGGTCCTTCAACCCTTTCTAGAATACGAAGCATAGCTTGGGATAGTGCATTATCCCCAGTCGCATGATCGAATGATCCCGTTTCAGTCATCGGTGAAGTTGGTGCTTCCCAGGCCCCAACATTAGGAATGTGGCCTGATGCTGATGACCCAGCCCTAGCACCTCCTCGGCCTCTACCGTGGCCTCGTGAGCCCCTTCCACGAGTACCTCTAATGCTTATATCGTATAACATATTATCTGTTTATAAATTTTTATGTATTAGTTTGCAGTTTTAATAATTATGAACAGGTGTCTTATGAGAAGCAACAATCAGAGTTTGTTTTCATAATTCAAGAGTCTACCTATAGTTTATGTTTTCCTACAGTCTCAGTTTTCCCTAATTTAAGAGTTTCAGTACAGTCCTACTATCTATAATAATTTCTCAGTATTTTTCAATTTATGCAGTCTACAGTATATAGAAACTTACAGATTCGGCGCTAGAGACTCGGTGTGCCACACTTGTCACCTTCAAAAATAATTCTAAAATAGTTTTTCGAAAATTCTAGATATTTTCAAATCCATTTCACAGCCGAGTTTTTTAGCCTGGCTCTGATACCACTAAATGTAACACCCCAAACCCAGCCTAGACGTTATGGCCGTATCTAGTATGTCACATTGAAGTGCCTCTCAAAACTTAGACTTGTTGATAAAACTCATTTCTTGTTGATAAAACTCGTTTCATAAGTTTGGAAACCTCTTTAGTAATGTTTAACGGAACACTGAACCAAATGTTTGCCTTATTAACTACTATTGTTATAAAAGGTTGATCTAAAATCGTGAAAGCTTGTGAAAACTTTAACTTTTAAAGTTCGTGTATTTGAAAACCGTAATTTTTTAAAAATTTATTTTCACCTAACTAGCAGTATAAAATGTGTAAGCAAAGCCCAATTAAAGTAAAAAAACAAATTAAAGGCCTTATTACAAAAACAAAACCAAACAAATTAATAAAATTAAATTAAAGGCAAATGTAAAATCAGCAGTAGTTGTGTGGCCACCTCCGAGTCCCTCACAGCCCCGAATTGACTAAGGTTGAGGTTTACTGCACAGTTAAAATGAGAGGGTGAGTTTTCAAAACTTGGTGTGTAATCCCCTACTAGCCAATCACTATGCAACACGCAGAATCAGTCTAGGCCTGAGCCCTATATAGTATCAGTACAGTGTGGGCCTTAGCCCGTTACAGTAGCAGTGTGGCCTTAGCCTAATACAGTAATCAATTACAATGCAGTAATGCAACCCATTCTAATCCAGCTAACATACCACTCCTTACCACCAACACACCATGTGGGGATAAAATCGACCTACCCAGCCAACACACCAATATCGCAGCAAAATTGCCAGTAATAGTGATGCAACAAAATTGCCAGTAACAGTAACCCAACAAATCTGCCAGTAATAGTATATGTGGCAAAGCCACCAGTATAGTATACTTCCCCTATATCAGAATCCCAACCCCATGCAGTATATCATGTCATAATCAGTAACAGTCATGTATATATATCATAGAACAAGTCAGTCATACACGTATTTCAACTCCTAGAGGTATAACAGTCATTTTACCCTTTGAGGGTATTTCGGTCATTTTACCTTTTGAGGGTATTTTGGTCATTTTACCATTCGAGGGTATTTCAGTCATTTTACCTATTGAGGGTATTTCAGTAATTTTACATTTCAGGGGTATTTTGGTAATTTTACCTATTAGGTATTTCGATAATTTTACCCTTCGAGGGTATTTCAGTATTTTTACCCTTTGAGGGTATTTCGATAATTTTACCCTTTGAGGGTATTTTAGTTATTTTACCCATTAGAGGTATTTCAGTAATTTTACCCTTCGAGGGTATTTCGATAATTTGTCCACGAATCACAATTTGGGCTTACCACTTGAGCAATCGCATGTCCGTGTGGACTCATAAGTCGTGTTATCGGCTTTTCGGCTTTCGTCGCTCTCCGGTTGTAGTGGGTGATTACACACTTGATTTGTGAAAACGCACCACGATCTACGAGCACCCAAAACTTACATTTGACTAAGAATCTTAGTTAATTGCATACGCAGTTACACAATAGATTAATCTCAAGTTATCAAAATCGCCAACTTACCCCAACCTGATCGAGCGAAGAGGAACGGTTCGCCTAACCAAAGTATTCACCAACCTTCGACCCTTTGAGAGGTTCCTAGGCACCAACTGAAAATGGTAAGCACTTAAGTTAACCGATAAAGGAAAACACCATTCTATTCTACTTACCGCTAACGCGCGAGAGAACGACTACCACACGCAAGACGCACGATCGGCCCCTAGGTGATGGGAGGATTTCGACAATCAGAGCAAATAAAAGGGAAAGAGTTGACTGGGGGAGAAATAAAAAAGATGAGGGAAAAGAAGAAAAGGAAAAGTGGGGGTAAAAAGATATGGAATTCGGCCTAAGGAAGAAAAAAATAACGGTTAGGGTTTGGTAAAGAAGAATAAGGAAGAAATCGACAAGGTGAACAGGGAAAGAGGAAGGGAGCTTTCGGCAGAGAAGATAAAAGAAGAGAGGAGAAAGGGTTCGGCCAATAAGAAGAGAAAAGAAAAAAAGAAGAGAGATTCGGCCAAAAGTAAAAAGTGAAGAGAGAAGAGAAACAGAAACGAACCCGAAACTTGGCAAAGTATGCACCAACTGCAAAAAGGTAAATCGAAATTGGCCAAAACTTTCAACTGAGAAAGAGGGGATGCACTCCAATACCCAAAGCCTTAGAATAACCAATTTGGCACTAGCAATCTCCCTTAGTCTAATTTCAGCACAACTCTTCCACTCAACAATTCCTCGATTATCTCCTCAAATCTCTCCCCTTATCACTCCACTGATTTCTCCTCAACTCCCTCTATGACCAGTTCAAACTTCCCCCAGAAGTGTTTCACTCCAACTCTGCCACTTACACAGCCCAAGTAGCAAAATAAATACCCCATTGCACAACACAGGACTTGAACCTCAGACCTCACAGTACACAATACACCACCTTGCCACTAGACCACAAGCTCTTCTTATGTCAACAATCCAACACTAATATTTATAAGGAATACAAGCCTATGTCCACACTCATTTAAGAGCAAAAATAAAAATTTTGCTAAAGCTAATACTTGAACCCAGGCTTCTCAAACACCCCCATACACACCCAAATCACTTAACCATTAAAGCAAATAAGCAATTTGTGTCAAATCATGCAAAAAATAAAGACTTAAACTTTTGGGTGTTACAACTAATTTTTAAATAAACTACATTAATATTATATAATTCAAATTTAAAAAATACATACCTCAATTTCTGATCGTTGGTCTAACAAAACCCACATATCTCGAAGCTCAACAGGTAGTCCCACATAACCTGGCCCATGGTTCCACCTATTGAAATAATATGTTAACACAATAATTTAAATTTTAAATAATATTATTATGGTAAATATATTAACTAATGAATTTTTCCTTGTTACAAGTGAGAATGTATAAGGGTAGCCCACTCGAGGACGTGAAAAGGGCAGTCGGTACAGCACCCATAATTGTAGTAGAATCATGCAACCATCGATTTTGATTTTTTATGGTTCAGTCTCCCGACACATCTCCCGATACCACATTCCCAACATGATTTACCCTCTGCTGAGTTCGTCTACTTCTCTAAAGTTGATGAGTTTTAGAAGTCACCTTAAATGGACGAGATTTCGTGACTTATCGGGCATTAGGAAACCCCTGATAATCATAAGGATGTACGCCGAAGCGTGCGGTTCTCTTTGGACTTTAGTTGAATCCTCATTGAGCCCACTGAAATTTCTTCTTAGCCAATTCATATCTATTCAAGCTTTAAAAATGGTTTTCGAAACTTGCTCCAAAAGTTGCTCGCATACGTCTCTCTAATCAGCTTTGTGAATTGACCCAATCACCAACCCATCCACCGATAACCCAAGCTGTAACTATATGTCATCCAGAATGATAGTGCACTCGCCGTATAGAATGTGGAATGTGTGCATCTCGGGTCTCCACCTTTCCACCAATGCGCTTACAATTGTGGGGTCTAATTTACACCCTCAACCAATAAAGGTCATGTGCAAAAATCTGACATCTCTAAATACAGTTCGATTAAGGTTGATGGAGGAGCGGGTAAATTACGAATATAAGTCTCCAAAATTCAATCTTTCGCCTATATATAAAAAACATAGAAAATATTAAATTCGATTATAATAATAAAATATTTAAATTAAATTACATTAAATATGATAAAAAATATTACCATTTGTAATTGATCGATGGAAATGTGCTTCTTATCCAAATGAATTAAAGATTGTGCCATTGTTAATTTTGAAAAACATGAAATAAATTGTAATATAAAAATATTTTACGAAAAACTTAAGACAATTTTTTAATAAAATAGAGTTAAGAGAGAAATAAATTTTTAGTGAGAAATTATGAAGGAATTGAGAGAAAATTGAGAGAGATTTCAGAATGTGAGAGAGAGTTGAGATTGAATTGAATAGAAAATGAAATTGGGGGGGATAAACGTTGAGGGGGGAGCCGTTGGTCCCAATAGCTAATTAAATGGCTGTTGGGTTGAGTGACTGTTTGGGGAAAGCATTTCCAACTGGAAGCTTTTTTAGCTTATGTGGCGAAAGCGCTTTGAACTAGAAGCATTTTCCTACAAATACGTTGAAAACGCTTCCAACTGTAAGCGTTTTTTTACATTTCACTTGAAATCACTTCCAACTGAAAGTGTTTTCATAAAATCGGCCTATTCCCGTCATTTTCTGAGAAAATGGCTTAATCTTGTAATTATTTTTTAAAAATTGGCATTTTTAAGTAATTTTGTCTTTTAATGTAATGCCATTCGTAATCAGTTTTCAATCTCATGCTATTATTATTGTTGCGTTTGAATCCAAATACATGTTTTAAAGTTGATTTTAATGTTATCATTATAATACTTAATCACACTGCTACAATAATTAATCTCACAACCATCGATATTTTGAATTTCACAGAAGTCAATCTCACTATCCATTTAAATGGAACTTAACTAACTAACTAACTATAATTAAACCTAAGGACTCAAGGTTTTAGAACCTTAGCTTTGCCAATATAATCATGGTTCATTGGCCACCTATATATATATTTGAAATACCTATATATATTAAGCATATAATAAAATGAAATTTTATTATAGGTTTCATAGAATTTAATGTGTTTTATAAATATTTTATATAATAATAAATTTAACCTTTAAAGTTTACACATCCTATCGATAGGTTCTTATTCTTTTTTAAAGTTAAATTTAGTTATTAACCTTTCAAAAAAATTAAATTGTTTTTATTTAATAGAAGCGCCAAATAAAATATTATTATTTTTAATGATGTTGGTGTGACAGCCCTTATAGTTGTCCATGTGCACTTTATATTAACATAACACTATTTGTCTTACCTGTCACGTTAACAAATAATTTAAAATTTATAAAAATATTCAAAAAATTTAAAAATCAAAATTAAAAAATTTTAAAAATAGCATAAAGTACACTTAAAGTGAAAGACCAAATTACCAAAAAAAATCCCTTTTTTTATAATAACGAAAATGGGCCAATTTCTTTAAAAATGACAGAAATGGGTTGTTTTTGCTAAAACGCATCTAGCTGGTGTCTTTTTCAGTGAAAACTCAAAAAAACGCTTCCAGCTAGAAGCATTTTTCCCCTCTGACCAATAAAACGCTTCCAGCTCAGCGCACTAAGCAAAAACGCATCCATGTCAACGCATTTTTCCCTCTGTTTTTATTAGGATTTTTAGGGTTTATTAATTAGGGTTTTAGGTTTTTTAGAGTTAGGGTTTTATGGTTATAATTGATTAAAATTTTAACGTAATAGTTGTAATAATTGAATTCAATATTTAAAATATTCGTATTTACACCAATTGAATATTATTTTTTATTAAAAATCGAAATGGGTTCTGAGAAAATTATTTTGATGAGATAGGTTTTGAAAATATGATTTTGACGATATGAGTTCTGAAAAAATAATTTTGGCGAGATGGGTTTTGAAAAAATAATTTTGACAAGATGGGTTCTGAAAAAATATCCTAGGATTCCCGGGATATCTAAAACATTTCTGAAAAATGTCTCGGATAGTGGGGGTTTAAATTTGCAGGGAAAAAACGCTCTAAACAGATGCACTATCAGAAAAAGTACGAAAAACGATTCTAGCCGGATGCCCTTTTCAGCATTACTGCTGACAATGCATCCTACTTGGAATGTTTTTACTTTACAAATTTTAATCCCCACTATCCGGGACATTTTTTTAAAAACATATAGAATGTTATCCTTTGGGCTATAAATGACTCATATTTCAACCTCTGGTAGCATAAACCATGGAAATAAAATTTGAAGAAGTTCAGAAGAATAGAAGTTTTTAAGGAAGGCGTAAGTTGGAGCAACAATACTCTTTGTATAAAAAGTAAGCATAAGCATTGATTTTTCTTGTTATTATTTATTTGAAGCATTATATTTTTTGCAAAATGTTTTTGTTTTGAACTTCTCTCGACAGATAATTTGGTTAAAAATGAGTGGACAGATTATTACTATTATTTATTACGATGGTGAGGTTTGTGGCATAGAGAATGACGTGGTTTTTTTATCGAAGAACACAATGCGACTGGCTTTTAACCAGAACATAGAATTGCCACAGCTTAAAAAAAGAATTAGGCAAAAAATCATTAGATCTATGGGAATAAAAGTATCGTCTATTAAGTATCAATTTTGTGCTTTGGTCGATCCCGTGAGATATGATTCATTCGATATCAAAGGTGCTTGGATCTTGAAGGTGATGGTGCAGACGTAAACCGAAAGTGGATTACTGATTCTTGAATTATATGTGGAATTTTCAAGGCCAGATGAAGGCATTCGGTCGCCAATATCTCTTTCTGTTCGAGAGGCGAGAATGGTTGAAAATGTCGATAGTCCAACCACTTTGTTAGAAAGTTCTCATTATGATATCCCAAAATTATCAATGGGAAGTCACTCATCCGTCTCAACTTTAGATTTCAATAGCGGGAGGCAGAACACTGAATAATATGGTTTTGGTGGTAGAATGGAATATACGACCCCTACACGACACTTAGTTAGTGGATGGGACAAGAACTTCGGTGGGTCAATGTTCAACGTTGGGAATACTTATTGAAGAATGGAAACAACTTCTAATGGTTGATAATCGACATTTGATTTTGGATGTTCCGACACGTACATGAGAAAGGATGATGTACTCCCTACGACGTCCACCGGTTAGGGGACCTCCAACACTGCAGATGTTGGTGGGTCTGAGAATGAAGATGGTAATGAATTCGATGTAGATCCAGCCTGAGAGTCTGGTGCCGGCGGTTCAGAAGTTGCATTATTTTGTAAACCAGAGCCTATTCCAACTGAACTAGAAGTCAGTGAAGGGGGTGAAGATAGAAGAAGATCTCTGATTTATGGCATACTTGCCTCCAGCCTACATGAATAATGTCAATCTATTGAAAGAGGGTGGGTTGGAGTTTGCAAAACTACCACACAGGAGGTTGGGCAACGCAAGTTCTTCATTGGATTCGGGTGAATTGGAAGTGGGTAGGGAGTTTTCCACTAAAGATGGTTTTCTCGCTGAAGTTAAGCGATATAACATCAAGAACGAGGTTAACTTCCACATGGTTAAATCTAAATCTAATAAGTTTGATGCCAAGTGTGTAATGCAAGACAATAGATATGCATGGAAAATCATTGCTTCTGTAAAGAAGAAGACGATGTTGTGGAAGATAAAGAAGTTTATTGGTCCGCATACCCGTGTTTCCACTGGTATAGTATCACGGGCATAATACTACTAATCTATGCATTTTCCCTGTGTTTTTATTAGGGTTTTCTTATTGTTTAGGGTTTTTAGGGTTTTATTAATTAGGATTTTAGGTACAGTTACACTTAATTTAACGTACTCATAGGGTTGCAAGTGTTTCACGGGATCATCCGAAGTTGGATTCAGATATGATAGTAGGCATAATATTACCGATGGTGAAAGTGGATTTAAGGACTGATGTGTCAGTTTTAATTGCAAATATTCGTAGCCAATTAAACTACATGTCTTCGTACCGTGAGGCATGGATAGCAAAGCAGAAAGCCTTGGAGAAGATGCACAGTGAGTAAGACACGTCATTCAATGAGGTATGGCAATGGTGTCAGGTGTTGGAGAGGTACGTCCAAGGTTGCGTAACTGATCTTGAAACGGGGCCCGTGTACCACAACGATCGCTTACTCCGTGGATGTTGAGTGTTCCACCGTCTATTTTGGACCTTCAAGCAACGCTCTCAAGTATTGCAAGTATTGGTACAAATAGACGGTACCTTTATATATGGTAAATATACCTATCGGCTGTTGTTGGTTGTGGCACAGGATGGTAATCGAAGAATCCTTCCAATTGCTTTTGTAATAATACAGAGGGAGTCAGTAGATGACTATAATTTCTTTTTGTCTAGGTTAAAGAGCTATGTCTACCCCAAACTTACTATACGCATCATCTTAGATTAGGGAACTAGAATACTTTCTGCAATTGAACGATAGGGAAGCCCCTGGGACCGTGTTAGCTTAATAGAACAAATTGAAAATGCTAAGAGGGGGTGAATTGGACTTTTAAGAAATGGTGGAGTAAAGAGAGAAAATTAAAACTACTGACACAAAGATTTAAAATGGTTCAGCTTCAATTGCCTACTCTACTACCCTAGCTTTCCATCCCTAATGATTTTCCCAAATTCACTAATTTGTTCAACCTTTGAGGATAAGGTTTAACCTTAAAAATCCTTAAGATTTCTACCCAAAATCTTAAGTTACAAACCCTTTAAAAGAGATACAAATAAGCAAACAAATAAACAATCCTTACAGGATTAAATTGTTTGCAAAATGAAGCTCAATTACAATAAAATACACTTGAGCAAAAGAATAGAAATAAAACTCACAAGTGTATGTAAGAAGAATATGAAAGTATGAAGCTCTAAGGTTGTTTGATTGATGATTTTTGCTTGAAAGTGTTTTCTTGTTATTGTAGGTCTTTGGAGGATGGTATTTATTGAGATTGTTGGTGTAATGAATATGGTCGTTGGGGATGTAAAACCAGAGCATTTATTTCACTTGCAATTACGAGTATTGATACCTAATAAAAGGGTATCGATATTTTTTGTAATAAATGCTAATTTAGTGACCGTTGGGTTTATTAATTTATACCAAAAATATTTTATCGGTACTTTTGGAAAAAAGTATCGATATCGAATTGATACTTTGTAGGGTTTGTAAAAAACAAAATGCTATTTTGGTATCGTTTTTAATGAAGGTATCGATTATTTTCACAAAATATCAATACCTCAAAAATGGTATCGATAATTTTTTTAGATTTATGAAAACAAAATGCAAGTTTGGTCTCGATTTTTCTAAGAGTTTCGATAGTTTCAAAATTATCGATAATTGGCCAAATAATATCGATACTTTTTGGCTTGAAACAATTCTGACTTGTTTGAAAATTTTTGATGTGTTAAAATGATTTTAACTTGGTTGAAATCATTTTGACTTGGTTAAAATCAATTTAAATTTATTTTAAAATTGTTTCAAAATTTTCTAAGAGTTTAACGTAAGTATTCAAAATTTTATCTCTTAGACTTCAAATTTAAAAATTATTTTGTCAATTTTAACATATATCCAAAAATACTTCAATTTGTTATATCAAAATCTTTTATCAAATAAAGCTTCGATTAACAATCTCCCCCTTTTTGAGATGACAAAAAACATTTGGTAAATTTGTTTTTGAATAATTACTCCCCCTTAATAAAAGACATTTTAAATTTGAGGCCAAAATAAAATTTTTCATTCAAGTTGGCGTTCATTTTGCTTTAAGGAAAATTGATCACAAAATTTGCATTTAGTTAGCATCAAAGAATAATCAATCAATTTACCTTAATTAACCTTTTCTTCTCCTTTTTTGTTATATCAAACATCAATAAAAGCTCAAGGAGAAAAGAAGTTAGTTCATCTCAATAGATAGATAAAATTGAATGAACAATGAACTAAAAAAAATCAGTGTATCTCAAAATACAAATAAAGCAAGAAAGTGCAATAAAAACAAAGACATAGGCATAAACATAGAAATGAAGGTGCAAATGTTATGAATATGAAATTTATGTCCTAAAGCTACTCTAATCTTCATAAGGAGGGGAGAAAGGAGGCGTTGAAGGAAAACGTGCAAAGAGAGACGCTATTTAAGACTTTAACGTAAATAGCTGAGAATTAATATATTCTCTATGAGATCGAACCTCTTTTCGAATACTCCGAACTTCATCACTATTAGTTCTAACTTCTTCTCAAAGTCCCCGAACATCGTTGCTCAAGGAATGTCTGGCATCAAGCATGGCACTATTGACTTCTGATGAAGCTTGAGCAGCGTGTGATGAGGAAGTCGGTGGAGGGGAGTGCTCGGGTGGTGGAAAATCTTCAAATGCGGCATCGATGCCATCATCTTCATGTTCTGTCGGATGGTCACTTTTAATCCACGTATCGGTGTTGGCTTCAAAATGATATCCCGCATGATAAAAGGTCCTATAAGTAATTGATTGATTTGAAGTAACGGGGGTGTCTCTATGTGTACGAATACCTAATTGCCTAAAAGGGCATGACAAATATGTGCCATGAGGAAGGGTGACATTTGCATTCAACCCCCTCCCTATAGCTTTAATAATGTCATTAAACATTATTAGGGCAAGGTCGGGACACCTATTAGATTTAAAACAATCGAGCCACCAATAATCGATGTTTCAAGGCTTGGCATGCTTTTTGATAGGTCTAAGGTTCCAAGTAAAAATTAAATGGAGGACACGATCATAGAGATTTAGTTCGGATGTTGATTCGAATAGAATAAAAAGAAAAGGATCAAAACGTCATTTTTCATCGAAGTAACCTTTGAGAGGTAAATGAAGTTAATCGTCAAACTCTTCGATAGTGAGGTGAATAGGGGTTCCCATTGAAAACAAGGTAATAGCAATAACGACATTGCCAGACTTATCATGTTCAAGTTTGGCATTGGAAGAGAAAGCTCGAACAAGATTCAAATAAGTTGGTGAAAAAATATTTAAAAAAGTCATCCACCCCTAATTTTGTAAAATAGGGAGATAAGCAAAGCTAATAGCCTCTAACATGGCTACATCAACCTTCCTAGACTCCCATACACATTTTGAAGAAAAATGAGAGTTAAAATGAGATATTAAGTTAGATTTCTGAAAACATTCATTAAAAGATGATTCTAACTCACTAGAAGGATTAGAAGATGATGCACTAGTCCTAGAACGTTTTTTTGGGTCATTCTAACTATTAACCACTTAGAAAAACACTAAAATAAAAAAATCTCTTTGAGGAATTTTATGAAACACTTGGTGGGTTGAGGTTTTGGATAAAAAAGTTAAGAAAATCTTTAAGAATAGGTGACCTCTTGCAATAAAACATGATATATGAAGTTTAAAACAACCCAATAAACCATCAAGAAGCACTATTTCAACCTACATTTTATAAAAGTAACAAATTGAAAGTTTTAGGTTTTTACCTCAAAAATATTGAAATAGGCAAAATCTTTAAGCAATATTGAACAAATCTTGAGGAAATGATGTTTGAAGATGTTAAAAAGGCCAAGATTTGTTGAAACAAATGAAGAAATTTGAAAACTTTTGAGGTAAATTGAGAGGATTTTCGGTGGAGGGAAGAAATTTTAGGGTTCTTTGTTTTAAAACTACCGCAGGAACCTTTAAACACCCCGTGGTATCAATATTTCTTCATGATTTTTGATAATTTTAAATTGGTATCGATACCAAATTGCCATTATATTTTCCAAGTGCAGTAAAATAGCAAAAACGAGATTTTTAGGTACTATAGTGTTCTAAGGGTCCTAAAATGACCCCAAAACTATTCCTAAACGTTTTATATGCATAAAAATGTATAGTATGAGTAAGATGCATGTAATGCATGAAGCAAAAATATGTTCTCAAAAATAAAATAACTAAGTTGATAAGATTTAGTTTATTCTAACATGTTTAATACCATCAAAAGATAAGTCATGTTAGATAAATGAAGTCAAAATAGATCAAATTTCACATAAAACTCCCCCTACCTTTTGCATATAAGAGCCATGAATATCATACTTACCAAGCTTTTTGCACAAAAGAAATCAAATAAAGTACATGGAAAATTTTAACACAAAGTCAAGGCAATGTGGTCAAACCTAGTTCTCTCCTAAGTGTTCAAAATCTTTCATTGTCTAAAGGTTTTGTAAAAATATCAGCTAATTGATTTAAGGTGCCTACATATTTTAGAACTATTTTACCTTTTTGGAAATGATCTCTAATGAAATGATGTCTAATTTCAATGTGTTTAGTCCTAGAAAATTGGATGAGATTTTTAGTGAGACAAATAACACCAGTATTGTCACACTTGATAGGAATGACATTTATATCAATTTCACAGTCCTTGAGTTGTTGTCTCATTCATCAAACTTGAGCACAACAACTACCGATAGAAATATATTTCGCTCGATGGTGGACAATGCAACACTATTTTATTTCTTTAAAAACCATGAAATTAACATGTTGCGTAGGAATTGACAAGTACCGGAGGTACTTTTCCTATCTAATTTGCAACCTCGAAAATCCGCATCTGAGAAAGAATGCAAGCTAAAAGATGAGTCACTAGAATACCAAAGGCTTAAATTTGAAGTGTCTTTAAGGTATCTAAAGATTCTCTTAAAGGCTTGTAAATGTAATTTCTTAGGACAAAATTGATATCTAGCACACAAGCTTACACTAAACATAATGTTGGGTCTACTTGCGGTAAGATAAAATAAAGAACCAATAATTGACCTATATAATTTTAAATCAACACATTTACCTTCCTCATCTTTATCAAGCTTTGTAGAAGAGCTCATAGGAGTAGCTTATTGTTTGTCCATTCCAAACTTCTTGAGCATTTCCTTTGTGTATTTCGCTTGATTTATGAAAATGCCATCCTTTCTTTGCTTGATTTAGAGTCTCAAAAAGAAATTTAGTTCTCCAATCATGCTCATCTCAAACTCACCTTGCATTAGCTTAGAAAATTCTTGATAAAGAAGATCATTAGTAGAACCAAAAATAATATCATCAACACAAATTTGAATTTCTAATAAATATTTGTCTTTTCTTTTAATGAAAAGTGTTGTGTCAACCTTCCCTTTACAAAAACCTTTTTCAATAAGAAAATTTGACAGTCTTTCATACCAAGCTTCAGGAGCTTGTTTCAAACCATATAAAGCTTTTGAAAGTTTGAAAACATGGTTTGGAAATTTTGGATCTTCAAAATCGAATGGTTGTTCAACATACACTTCTTCATTTATAAAACCATTTAGAAAAGTACTTTTTACATCCATTTGATATAATTTGAAATTATTAAAGCATGCAAAAGCTAAAAACACTCTAATGGCTTCCATCTTAGCTACGGGAGCATAAGTTTCATCATAATCTATTCCTTCCTCTTGAGCGTAACCTTGAGCAATAAGTATAGTGTTGTTCCTTACTATGTTATCACCCTCATCTAACTTGTTCCTAAAAATCCATTTAGTACTTATGGTAGATTTATCACTAGGTCTATCAACTAGGGTCCATACTTTACTTCTTTCAAATTGATTTAACTCTTCTTGCATGGACAATATCCAATATTCATCATTTAATGCTTCTTTGATATTTTTAGGCTTAATGCATGAGATAAATGCAACATATTTACAAGTATTTTTAAAAGAATATCTATCTTATGTCTTACAAGCACAATCTTATTAGAGGCAATATCAATAACTTTACAAACTTTAGACTCAAATATGACATTGAAACCTTTATCACATAATTGACTAATTCTTAGAAGATTATGCTTAACACCGTTGACATATAAGACATTCTCAATAATAATTAAAGAGTTTTTACCAATAGAGTTTATTCCTTCAATTTGTTTTGTAGAGTTGTCACAAAATGTAACCTCTCTTCCACCTTTTGGCTTCAAATTGATAAAGTGACTCTTGTCACCGGTCATGTGTCTTGAGTATCCACTATTGAGGTACCATAAGCTTTTCCTTGAATAATCCACCTCAAATTAATGCCCATTTCCCTACAAATATAGAATTAAAGTTTTATTTTTGGTACCCAAATTATTTTGGGTTCATAAGCATTAGTTCTTATAATTTTAATCCCTTTAGGGTTTTTACCAATAGAGTTTTTACATATAAGACATTCTCAATAATAATTAAAGAGTTTTACCAATAGAGTTTATTCCTTCAATTTGTTAAGTAGAGCTGTCACCAAATGTAACCTCTCTTCCACCTTTTGGCTTCAAATTGATAAAGTGACTCTTGTCACCGGTCATGTGTCTTGAGCATCCACTATCAAGGTACCATAAGCTTTTCCTTTAATAATCCAACTCAAAACAATGCCCGTTTCCTTACAAATATAGAATTAAAGTTTTATTTTTGGTACCCAAATTCTTTTGGGTCCATAAGCATAAATTCTTATAATTTTAATCCCTTTAGGTATCCATTTTGAAATCAAGTTCTTATCTTGAAAAGTTATGAGTCCTTTAGGGACCCATATACTTTTAATGATTTTTCTCTTGTAAAAGTTTTGGGGACCTCTATGTTTATAAAAATTAAGACTATTTTTAACAAAGTTTTGTTTTGAATTTTCTCCTTTTTCAAAAACTTTGTTAGAGTGAGTAGTTTCACTCTTAAACAACTTAAGTTACTTTTCATGATCATTATGAACTTTAGAAAGTAAGTTATGCAAATCTGAATTCTTCTTCTCAAGCTCATTAATAATTTCTTGCATTTTGTTTACTTTCTCTTCAAGTTTATGATTGGTTTTGGAAAACAAGTCATTTTCATTTTTCAAGTTTGAAATATTTTTCATATGTTTTGAATTCATGACTTCAAATTCCAAACCTAATTCATCATAGGCATCTTGCAACTCATCAAAAGAATAAGAATTTGAAATAGATGAGTTAGAAGTTATCTTAGAATCATCTATGGCCATGAGACACAAGTTGGATACTTCTTGAGTTTCTTCATCGGATGTGTCCTCATCACTCCAAGTAGCAACATTGGCCTTTGTGTTTTTGTTTGCTAGGCCCCTTCTTTTTCCATTGAGGACAATCAAACTTGATGTGTCCTAGTTTCTTGCACTCATAATAAATAATGTGATATTTCTCCTTGGTTGATTCAATTTTGAGTCCTTCATTTTGGAATTGTTTTCTTTTATGGGACCTCATAAACCTTTTGAATCTTCTAGCAAACATAGCCATCTCTTCATCCTCATCCATATATTCATTTGTATTACCTTCTTTTATTGTAGATTTGAGGGCAATACCAACCTTCTTCTTCCCCATCTTTTTTTCTTCAATCCCTTCATTGATTCTTATCTCATTAGTAAGTAATGAACTGATAAGCTCGTCTAAAAAGAGTGTTTCCAAGTTCTTTTCTTCTTCTATGGTAAACAATTTAGCTTCACATGGCTTTGACAAGCTTCAAAGCATTTTTCTCACAACTTCTTCATTGGGATAAATCTTCCCATATATTTTGAGCCCATTGATGATAATTATAAATCGATCCGACATAGCCTTGATGTCTTTCTCGGGTTTCATCTTGAATGTTTCATAGTTGAGTGTAAGATTTTTTACCTCAGACTTTTTAACTTGACTTGTACCCTTATGAGTGACTTCTTACTTATTTCAAATTTCCTTGGCATTGGAACATGAAGAAACTCTATTATATTCATCCAGACCAATTGCATAAAAGAGAATGTGCATGGCCTTGGCGTTGAGTTGCATGCTCTTATTATCTTCCTCATTCTATTCCTTCTTGCTTTTGGGAACTAGATTTTCTCCTTCTTGTTTTATAGGTATGGTTGGACCATCCATGATGATGTCCCACACGACATAATTATTGGCTTGTATAAACAAGGCCATTCTAGTCTTCCAATAAGAATAATTTTTTAGACTCACCAACCATAATGGAACCGGAAGAAGATGTCATCTTTTTTGGTTTGAATAAGATGAAGTTGAGCTACCTCGAGGATATTCTCTTTGTTGTTAGACTTGTTGGAAAAAAAATAGGTTTGGAAAATGCAATGGAAAATAAATTTAGGGAAAAACCAGAGTTTTAAAATTTTTACACAATAAGATATTGGTTGTGATATCTAAAGTAATAAGCACTTAATCAAAATTGTACCTTTTCGATTCGTCTAAGATGAGCTCTTCGACTGAGTAGTCTTCTTCGTTATCCTCAAGCTCATGTCTGCCGAGTGGGACTTGCTTCGAATCAAAAATTTTTTTACAAAAATTACCAGTGGGGTAATTTTGCAATTTCTCTAAACTTTTAGGTCGAGTTGTAATCAGAAAAATATCTCTAGAAATTTTCTAGAATAGTCTCTTCAAAGAATTTTCTCTCTACAACTTTCTCTTGAATTCAAGTGTGTGCCCGTTCAAACTATATTAACGTGATAAAAACATTAGTCATATATATACTACTAAATATGAAATCAACTATGTTATTTGTATATAGTTCAAAATTAAATAAATACATTCTTCTGCTTCCGATCGTTAGTCTAATAGAAGCCTATATCTTGAAGCTCAGTAGGTAATCCCACGTGACTTGACGCATGGTTCCACCTATTTAAATAACTTATTAGCATAATAAATTAAATTTAAACCAATTTAATCGTGGTAATATCTATTAAATTTTACCTTGTTAGGAGTGAGAATGTATATGGGTAGTTCGCTTGAAGACGTAAAAATAAAAACCGGAACTGAGCCCATGATTGTAGTAGTAAAAGGCAACCACCAATTTTGATTTTACATGGTTGCGTCGCTCGACACATCTCTCAGTATAATGTTGGCAACACGATAGACCTCTAACTGTGTTCGCCCGCTACTTTAAAATCGACGAGTTTCAGCAACCACCTTAGATGGACGAGATTTTATGATTTATTTGGTATCAGGATACCCCCGATGATCTGAATAATGTATGTCCGAGCGTATCATTCTCTTTCAACTTCAATCAAATCCTCAACTAGCTCCACAAAATTATTTCGTATCCAAGTCATTTCGATCCAACCTCCGTAAATCGTCTCCAGAACCGGACCCAAAAGATCTAAACATACGACTTCCCAATTAGCAGACTAAACAGAACCAGTGACTATTGACTCGTCCACCGATAACTCCAACTGTAAATGCATGTCCTTTAGAGTGATAATAGACTCATCTCATGGAAGATGGAATGTGTGCGTCTCCGGTCTCCGCCTCTCCACCAATGCGCTTATGAGTTTCGGGTCCAACTTATACCCCAGACCTATAAGGGCCACGTGCCAAAAACCGGCTTCCCTCAAGTATGGTTCGATCAATGATAATGGAGGACTAGGTATATTACGAATATGACATTGTAAAATTCGATCTTTCACCTATTTACGTAAAAATTATTAAAAATGTTAAGTTAAAATATATCAATGAAATAAAAAATTAAACAAGATTAAAATTTATTAAAATTTGTTCTTACCATTTGTAATTGATTGATTGAGATGTACTTGTTATCAAGATGATTAGGGACGACCATTGCTAAATTATATAGAACATAGAAAAAATTTTAATAAAAAAATATTAATAAAAAATATATAATTTAGATCGAAATTTAATTTTAGTAAAAAATTTAAGAGAGAATTTGAGAGATTTTTTAGAGTTGATTGAGAAATTTGAGAGATTTAATAGAGAAATGTGAGAAATTTGTAGGTTGGGGGGTTTATAGTTTTTTTTTTATTGTTGGGGAGGGGGCAACACCTATTTAAAATAGTCGTTGGACACATTTTTGCTTAGCGCGCTGAGCTAAAAGCACTTTACTGGTCAAAGGGGAAATACTTCTAGCTGGAAGCGTTTTTCTGAGTTTCTTTTGAAAACGACATTGTTGGATGTGTTTTAGCAAAAACGACCCATTTTCGTCATTTTAAAAGAAATTGTCCCATTTCCGTAATTTTAAAAAATAAATGGCTTTATTTGGTAATTTGGTCAAAGTAAAATGTATGTTGCTATTGTTGACACCATTTTTTTTGATAAAACAGGGTCGACTTGGATTTGAAAATGAAAACAAATATGGGAGTCGCCTTTTTTTGATGAGGTGTGATCGGGTCACCTCGAAAAGTGGTTGTTTTTAATAAACAGTTTGATTTTATTAAAACAACGATTTTGGTCCACGAAATTCAAAAAAACGGGTTCGGGAGTCGATTACATACGAGGAAGGATTAGCACCCTTGTAACGCCCAAAAATTGGTACCTAGTTGATTAATTAGTGTCTTAGTGTCGAAGATTAAAAACTTTAAAGAGTTTTAAAAAAATACAATCCTTAAAAAATTCGAATAATATGGATTGGAATTTAAGATTCTCTTGTTCTGAAGAAATATCACATTCAGCACGTTAGGATACAATACTCTAAACCCTCGAAACCAAGATTATCTTATGATTAAAAAAACCATAGTTTGAAGTTTTAATAGGATATTTGGCTATTTGGTCAAACGAGAAATCGAAACCCAACACGTTAGGGCACGTTTTCTCGAATTTCCGAACGCAAAATATTGCCTTATTATTTTTTAGAAAAATCCTCATTTCGAGAAAACAACGTGTCATATCCAATGCGTTAGGACACAACCTATCAAATTCCCGATAATGAGCTTTTTATTTATGTTTTTTTATTAAAGAGTATTCTCGATTATTTAGATTCAACGAAGAAAATTGAAACACAATACGTTAAGACTCAATCCTCTCAAAAATCCCAAATACCAAGTATTACATTTATTTTCAAAATTTTCTTTTTACGAATTTGAGTAAAATTTGATGTAATGTTAAATTTCATATATGAATAAATGTCGCATTAATAAATGACAATTATGGATACGAGAATGTGAGCATAAATAATACGAGCAATAACAACAAAATAAAATAAATAAAATGAAAAATCAATATCGTGCAAAATAACAAATATATAAGCAAATAAAATTAAAATATTCTTTCAAAATAATAATGAAAATGTAAAAAATAAAGAAAGAAAGAAAATGAATAAAATTATAAAAATATAAAAAGATACATACGTACGTGTATATAAAATTAAGAAAATATGAAAACTATATGTATATATATATTTTAAAATTATTAAATATAAAAGTATATGTAAGTATGTATATATACATATAGATGTATATAAATTAAAATACATAGATATAGATATAGGTATGGGTATGTATAAAAAGTGAAATATAAAAATATTTATAATAACTTTAAAATATACGTATATATATATATATATATAACAAAGTTTTAGAATAAAAGGGTATAAACAAGATAAGGATAATAATATCAATGATAAATAACAATAATGCAATATAACAATATTAATAATGTTAAAATAATTAATTTAACAGGAAAAATAACTAAAATAGAATATTTAGGATTAAATTGAAAATAAACAAGGTTTTAAGGTCGAAATTAAAAATGAAAAGCACAAAAAGGACTAAATCACAATGCGCGTGAAAGGAAGAGGACCAAAAAGGGAAATATTCCCTCACTGATCAAACGGCGACGTTCCAGTGAAGCGCATGTGCATGGTCTAGGGACCAAATTAAAACAGAAGAAAAATTCGGTAGCCAGAATTGCAAATATATGAAAAACAAAATTGAAATCGACACAAAAGTGGAGGGACCAATTGTGCAAATATTCCCACCAGCGAAAACACGCGGACCCTTTGGTCGGGTCGGGTAGACGGGTCTTAAGGCAAAACGACGCCGTTTTGCCACTAGTGACCTTGGCTCAATACGACGCCGTTTAATGTTGCTATAAAGCCCAAATTTTTTCAATTTTTTTCATTTTTCCTTCTTTCTCAAAAAATAAAAAGCTGAGATTCTCTCAAACTCTCAACCCCCTACCCTATCTCCGGCCTAGGGTTCTGGCCAAGGGCCGTCGCCGTGGCCGGCGTTGCTCACAACAGGTGTTTCAGCCCCGTTTAAACGTGTTCAAAAGCTGAGCCTTTTTAACCCGAAGAGCCGAAAGAATAAGGGTCCCAGTCCCCTTTCGGGTCCGATTCGACGATGGCGGAGGACCATCGACGACGGGACCGTAGGACGATTCGGGTAAACTTTTCTTCCATTTCTTTTTTTATTTTCGTGCATAAAATAAGTAGATAAGATGAAAATAAAAATAAGAAAAAAATCGAAATCTAAAATAATAAAGATAATCACCTTGAAACTTAGTTTTCTGTTTCTATTTTCTAATGTTCGTAAAATAAAAAAGAAGAGGACTACAAGCCTTAGATTTAGGCCTTTTATAACCGATTACAACTCCCTATTTCTATTATTTTGTTTGTTTCTGCTGTCCGCTTCTGTTTGGCTTCTTCTTTGGCTTGTTGTTTACTCTTGCAGGTGCTAGATGCGGTGGCAGAAGAGGCATGGCAGGTGTTGGAGGCGTGGCAGAGGCCTGAAGACCTAGGTGCGGCGCACCTAGGGTTTTCTTTGGTTGAAACATGTTAAGTTTTGTGGTCCGTTAAGTTTGGGCCAAGGGTTTTTAATTTTTGGGCGGTAAACTTGGACTTTTTAATTCTGGTTTATTTTTTTTACGGGCCCGGGCAAATTTGAGCCTTTACAGCTATGTTTAAAAATTTAACATTTTAATTAGTATTTCCATTAAGAGAAATCAATCCAATTATTTTTCAAACGGTTGATGGTTAAATTTGATTCTTTTTAAAAGTCGAGAATCAAATTTAGCTAAAAAAGAATAAGAGTCAAATTGACAAAAAACATAGACATTAAAAGTTAAATTTGACATTATACCTAAATATTTTAATAGTGTACAAAGGAGTAATCAAATTAGGCTTAATTGCAAAATTTGCTCTTAATGTTTAACTATTTTTTCATTTTTTCTCTTATTCTTTTTTTCGATCAATTGCACCCTGTCGTTTTATTTTGTTCAAATCAATTATTTTGGATGGAAATATTGACATCATCAGTAATTGACTAATGGTCAATGTAATAGCTGATGTGACGTGACACATGTGATTACTTAATAATGTGGCACTGTTTTATCTAACCTCAACAAATCATTTAAAATTTATAAAAATATTGAAAATATATAATTATTAAAATAAATAATTAAAAATTAAAAATAAAACAAATTCTAAAAAATATTTTTACAAACTTTTACAATTAATAAACTAATCTCTAAAAATTAAAATCATAAAATAATAGAAAACTTACAAATATATATATATATATATATAAATTATTAAAATTTGTTTCACGTTTTTATCTTCTTCCCTTCCCCTTTTATTTTTCTTGTTTCTTCATTTATCCTGGCCACGGGAAACATGCATCGTCGCCGCCAGAGCTCCGATCAACCCCCTTCTAACACCGAAACGAATCTCTCTTCATCCTCTCTTTCGTTCAACGGTTTAGATTTCCCCAGAAAATGTCCAAAACAATAGAAAACTTGAACAAAAGTTTGAGGCAAAAAACTTCGATTTGTCGCCGTTCACTGTTAGATCACCCTAAGATTGGAATATGTTACTCTCCTCAACCTCCTATGCACTCTCATCGTTCGGATCTTGCAGCGGATGCTCAAAGCCCGTAAAAATAGATAACCCGAAATGAATCTTTGCTTCTTCTTTTTTTAGTTTATGCTTTGTGTGAGTTTATTGTTATTTTTGTATGGTTTCAGTTTGGGTATGGTTTAGAGAGAGTTTGATGTTTATGGAGGTTGTGAAAATAGTGATGAGTTGAGTGGGTAGTGGGCAGTGGCTGGAGGTTTGACGATGGTGAAGATCAAATGGAGAGAGCAAAGAGGATATATATGATGGTGGGGATGACGGTGTAAAGTGGCGGGTAAACAATGATTTAAACGTTGAATATTCACCAAAATGGAGAGAATCATTCGAAAATTAAGGGCCAAGATACTCGTACTAGAGGTGCTCATTGGCCGGGCGGGCCGTCCCAAAATGGAGAGAATCATTCGAAAATTAAGGGCCAAGATACTCGTACTAGAGGTGCTCATTGGCCGGGCGGCCCGGCCCGACGGTCCGCCCGAAATATGGGAGGATTTGGGTAAAAATATAGGCTCGGAATATGGGCTTGGGCAAAAAACGAGACCCGTTTAGAAAACGGGCCGGGACTCGTGCACCACTTTTTCGGCCCAAGCTCGGCCCGGCCCGATATAATAAATATATTTATTTTTTTAATTTTAAAATATTTTTACATACTTTTTTAATTTTAAAATATTTTTAAAATACTTTTTTTAATTTTTTTAATTTTAAAATACTTTTTTTATTTTTTTTAATTTTAAAATATTTTTAAAATATTTTAAAAATACTTTTTTTAATTTTTTAAAATTTTTAAAATAAAAATGGGTCGGGCCGGGCCGGGCCTAGACTTATGATTTTTTTTCGGGCTGGGTCTGAGCAAAATCTTAGGCCCATATTTCGGACCGGGGCGAAATTTTTTATGGGCCTGACCCGGCCCGGCCCATAAGCACCTCTAACTCGTACTGTCATGGTAAGTTTTGATGATGTGAAATTTTATGTTGTTATTGAGGAATAAATGTAAGCTTTTGCAAGTGATTGATAATTCAAGTAAATTTTTACATGAATCTTTAGGTTTAGCAATCCATCTTTCATTGGTAATTAGGTGAAGCTTGTTTAAACCTGTGTTTGTTGCTTCAAAATTGGTTACTTTTCTGAGCTGCATGTTGGTTCGCCATTTAGTATCGGCTGCATTTTGTTAAATTCTGGATTTTCTGCTTAGTGTTCATATGATGTTCTTGTCTACATGCCCCAGAATTGATTATTTGCTTGATAGTTTATACCATGGTTTCATTAAGACTGAAGATACTTTCTTCCTTGTATGCAGATGATGCTGATGTTCCTCAGGTGCAACACTATCGGCTTTTTCTGAAAGAACATGTTGTTTTTAAGGAGGTATTGTATTCTTGAATGTGTCTTAATGAAATGATGGAGGTTTAGACTTGGAAGAAATTTAGATCAGGAAGAAAATCCAGGAACCTTTAAAAAGAGTTCATTTTATGATATTTGATTTTTACAGGCTATTCCAATTAAAAATCCCCTCGCCCTGTCAAAGATACACCAGACATACAGAGTTGGTTATTTGAAGGTATGCATGTTAAAAACTTTATTTATGAGTTTCACTCTCGTCTTTAATCTTGTAACTCTTGCTTTTGATTGTTTCTTTGACTGCACATATAATACAACTTACATAATGTATTAATAATTTTGCCTCTATTGGTTATCAGATGAAATTAACTTTGCATGTTGCATATTACCATGCCATCTGAAGTTAATATCTTTATCTTTTGTTCTTTTTCCAGGTCTTCACCATAGAGTATTCTCTAATATGCAAAATTTCAGATTACAAGAAGCTTTATAGAGCATTCTCTATTTTGGGTATAGTTTTTAGTTATAGTATGTATTTAGTATTTAAAGATAAAGATATACACTGATTCTATAGGTAAAAGTAGGTTTCTCAACTTCCCAATAAAAAAGAGACAGTTTATGGAGCATTGGACAAATGGGTAGCTTGGGAGACTGAGTTTCCATTGATTGCAGCTGCAAAAGCTTTACAAATTTTCAAGAAGAGGAGCCAATGATTGCGTGTTATTCAAGTATATTCAGTCTATTGGTATTCTTACTTTGTATTTTCCAGCTTCTAAAATACATTCATTGATGCAGGGAAGCTTTATATGTTCAATAATTTTCCATTAATATATATTATATTAAAATAGCCTTGTATGATCAGTATTCTTTGTGAAGTTTGGCAAATGTAAAAATGAAGTTGCATGAGAGTTTGTGATTACATACATTAAATCTATATTATTCATTTTACTTTAACATGAGATTCTTATATACACGTCTAGCAACATAAATAAATTAATGAAAATATGTTAAAAATATATATACAACATAACAATTTCATTAGTTCTTTTGCTGTATTTCAGCATCTGTTTAGAGACAAGATATTCTTCAAATTACTCTTTTAAATTATTCTTTAAATAACATATAGATATATATGATAAATTATTTGTTTAGCTATATTTTGAAGATAATAAAGCAGGTTATACATTATTTTTATTAATTCATATTTTAATAATTGTTGTATTAAGAATATTATTAAATTATATATTATTATTAAATTATATTTAATAATAAATTTATTAAAAAGGATTAAATTATGTATTATTGTTTTTATTAAATTATATTTAATAATAATCCTATTAAAATTTAATAATAATAATCATCCTTCTAACAAAATTTTTGCTAAGGGTACTCTGGTCATTTCAGCTTCTTTTCTTATGCTATTACAACTCTATTTTATTCAACCAAATACAAGAATATTATTACAGTTCTATTCTGTTACAACTCTATTCTTTTACAGCTCTATTCCATTACACTGAACCAAACGCGGTGTAAAAGTGATACCATACGTATAAGTAAAACTAAAAAAATGAATTTCAAGAGTAAATAAAAAATTTTTAAAAGTGAAATTTATTAAACAATGAAAAACAAAATATATATAACTTAAAAATAATATAAATTCAAATAGACTTGTGAAATTATTTATCATTTTGGAATACTTTCTAAGAAATAGATTAAGAAGCCATGATTAGTGGAGTTTCAGCAACGATAATCACAAAGAGAAGGCACGTAGAGGTGGGAGAGAAAAAAAAAGGTAAACGGTAGCAAGCCTGGAGGTTGGTACTAGCACTAGGCAAAACAAGAGAGAAAAATAAAATGACTTGGAGAGAAAAGAAAAAAATGTTTAACTATTATTTAAATCCTAATTGAGGTGATATCATGAGTCAATCAAATACTAACTCGATTGAAAAATTATTAAATAATCCTCACATATTTGTAATAAGTTATATTCTTACAATAATATTTTTATATTTTAAAACCTATGTTAAGATTCAAACTCATGTCACTAGAATATAAAATTTTTTTACCGCTTTAGCTAAAGATTTATTTTGATATATTTATACATTTCAATGTTATTACTCAAATTATTTCACCCGTATTGTTTGAATTTAATATTTTATAATATTATTAATTGAGTTGATGTCACCTTGTTATTAGTTTAATGTATTTATCTATTTAAATTTCCTTTTAAACATAACTTAAATTAATTTTTATTTTAATTTCGTACATATTGTATAAGTGTTATATTATTAGTTTCAAACATTTCATTTTATTATTTATTTATGTTATTTCTAAATATGTGATTTATGGGTGTAAAATTTCTAATATTAAATTAAACCGATTTTGGAAAAAAAAACCCAAAATTGAGTTTGTGTTGAGGTACAAAATGATAGTGACGGTTGAGGTATTGGAATTGGGTTGAAGAAGAAGCGTGACAACTTAAAATATTCATTTATTATATAGATGTTTAAGTTTAAGTTTAAATAAAAGACAAAGTTTCAGAATAATAAAAGTAGGTATAAGGTTCCATTATCTCTTTCATTTATTATATAATCATGCCTTTTTCTTTTTAAGGTTGTTTTATAGGAATAAAATGATTTACATAATGACTGGAAAAGGTTAACCACCTACATTTATTTTCTTGGGAAGGTAATGAATTAGGTAAAAATCAAATAGTTAGATTTAGAGTTTTTTTGATGAATTGTGAATTTATTTGAGGTTAGTAAAAAAATATGAATGATGGTAAAATTAAATATTATAATAATACTATAATCTCAAATAGAAAGAAAACTAAACTAATTTTATTGTTTGAAATATATTATAATATTTAAAATGCCAATGACAATGTAAAACAGGCAGTTAGGAAGAGCGAAGAGGCAGCCAACACAAGTTGGTGGTGGGGAAAGCATCCATTCAAGATGGGTAGCCACCCTATCCTAGTCATTCCAGCTCTCCAATCAACATCTCCATTCGCCTCTCTCTCTATAGTTTTATATAAACGTTTTAAAACATATCACGTTAAAATTAACATTTTAAATGTCTTTAATATGTTACTTATTTTTTATTTAATATTTAGATAATGTTATATTAAGTTTTTATTTTTAAAAATATTTTATTTTACAAAATTTTAAACATTTCTTTTCAAGAATAACGAAATTCTTTTACCATTTAAACAATATATTATAGTTATTTTATATTTTAAAGACTTTTTAAAACTAATATTTCTTAAGAATTTAGTTCTTTTCTAGAATAATAATTTAGTTCTTTTATACTATTTAAATTTTGCTTAACATTATCTAAAAAGAATTCAATTTGTTTTAAATATATATTTAGTAGTGTTTGCTTATATATTATTTAAAAAATTACTTTTAAATATCCATTTATAAGTATTTGTTTATATCTTATTTAAAAATTATTTTTATAACACAATTTAATTATTTTTTTAAATTTGAAATTTCAATATTTAAATTAAAAATTAACTAATTTACAAAGAGTGCAGCAAACTAAAAAACTAAAAGAACATTAGTAAATAAAAATTACAATTAATAAATCTAAAATAGGATATGTAATATATTATTAACATTTTCAATCAGAATTTTAAAACATTTAAATTATGAAAATATGTTTATGTTAAAATTATTATAAAATTATATTAAAATTATCATAATTTTTTAAATAATTAAAATAAGAAAAGTATTTCTTCATGAAAAACATTTTGTTATCACCTATTTTAAAAGTATTATAAAATATCATTTTTAAAAAATAATATAACAGTAAATAGTAAATTTGTTTATAAAATTGTAATTTATTAAAATTATAATTTAAATGATTTAAAATAAAACTAAAATTAAAGTATTGTCTAATATTTTTAAAAATATTATTAATTTTTTATTCTAAAAGACACAATTAATATTAATCTATTTTAATTTTATTATAACACAACATTTAAAGTATGACTTAATATTAAAAATAAAATAAAATAAAACAAAATATAAATATAAATAATGATAAAAGGAAAATAAAAACAAAATGATTATTTACTTTTAAAAACATTAATAATAAATATTGTTTAATCAAAATACAAGAAATATGTATGATTTTGAATTAGATTAAAATAATTTAAAATAAATTTAAATTTCAAATAATTAGAAATATTTAAAATTTAAATAATAATTGAAAACTATTTTATAAAAAGATGTGTTGTAAAAATATTCAAAGTGTAAAAGAAAATTATTAAAAAACATTAGGTTTATGTCTATACTAATAAAAGTTTATCTATTAACAAAATTATTTTCATGGTTGCAAAGTAAAACCCTAATTTCATATTTATAATTTTAATTTTTTCCTCTTCAATGATAATTAAGATTATGCAAATGAGTTTTCAAAATGAAAAAGAAAAAAGAGTACAAAATAAATCAAGTTTAAAATTATTTAAAATTAAAAATAAATAAATGAAATGCATTATCTTTATAAAAATAAAAATGAAACATATGTTTCGGGAAAAATTACAAGAAAAAACCCTTTTTTTTTAAATTTACCGAAATGGGCCCAATATTTTATTATTTACCAGAATGACCCATTTTCCCCGAAAGCGCGTCCACGTCAGCGTGATGTCAGGGGACGTGGCAGAAAAACGCGTCCCTGAGGGCGCGCTTTGCTTACGTGGACATAAATCGCTCCCTCAAGGGCGCGTTTTGTTGCCACGTAAGCGCTTCATTGGGGACGCGTTTTGCCCGCGCGTGAATAGTAGCAACGGCTACTTTTTTGACCGTTGGTGACCCCCCAACCTTCATTTTTTTCACAACTAAATCCTTTCTCTCAATTTCTCTCTAATATTCTCTCAAATTCCTATTTAAAGGAGCTTCAAATTTTTAATTATTTTAAAAATAGTTTTAAAATTTATATTTTTGAATTCTTTTTTTAAATTGTAAAATTTTTTACCAATTTAGCAATGGCCAGGGAATTGATTCGTCTTGATGACAAGCATATATCCGTGGAACAAATGAAAATGGTAAGTGTTAAATTTAATTTTTAAATATTATTTAGGATTTTTTTATTTATGCAATTTTAAATAATTATTATTTTATTATTTTTTATAAAAGTCTGTCGACCGGATATTGCAATGTTATATCCGCAATATGCATGGTCCCCCATCACCGTTGGTAGAGAACTACCTGCGGGAGGCGGGTTTTTGGCACGTGGCGACGGTAGGTCGGGGATGCAAGTTGGACCCGAAACTCATCAGTGGGTTGATTGAGAGGAAGAGACCCGAGACGCACACATTCCATCTTCCATGTGGAGAGTGCACTATCATTTTGGAAGATATCAATTTGCAATTGGGGTTGCCAATGGACGGGTACGCAGTCATCGGGTCTGTTCAATCTGGTGATTGGGGAGCGGTATGCTACGAGCTGTTGGGCACTATTCCGGAGAATATTAACGGAGGTCGAATTGAGATAGGCTGGTTACGAGACACATTTCGGGATTCGGATGATGATTTAACCGAAATAGAAAGAATCAGATATGCTCGGGCATATATTCTTCAGATAATTAGAGGTTATCTGATGCCGAACTTGTCACGGAACCTCGTGCATCTAAGATGACTGCTGAAACTCGTTGATTTTTGAGCAGCTAGTGAATTTAGCTGGGGGTCTACCGTGTTGGCAACATTGTACCGGGAGATGTGCGGGGCGACGCGACCGAATAAAGCGAAAATCAGAGGCTGCTTGTCACTACTGCAGTAATGGGCACAGTTTCGCTTTCTATTTTTACGTCCTCAAGTGGACCACCCGTATACATTCCCACTTATAACGAGGTAAATTTTATATTAGATTTTACAATTATTACGTAGATTTAAAATATAATCGAATGCTAAAAATTTATTTAATTAGGTGGAACCATCCGTCAAGTTATGCTCGATTACCTACCTTTCTTAAAGATATACGACTTCTATTGGACTAACGGTCGGAAGCACAAGTATTAAATAAAATATATATTTCCATAATGAGATAGTCGATTGGTATTTAGTATTTAGTACATAACTAATATTTCCATCATGGTCATATAGTTTGAATGGACACCATACGAGGATCCGACAATTCGGGCAGTAATTTCGGATGAGTACTTGCAAAATCCAAACGGTTGGCATGTGAAAGTCCCATTGGTCAACTTTACGACTGTGGAGATGCACCAGTCGGACAGAGTATTACGACAATTTGGATTTCGACAACTGGTTCCCGTGACAGCTGAGGTGTTGGATGATCATCACAAAATCGACCTACGACAATTGCATACGGATTGGCCGAGATTCTGGTCACACTATATCCAAATGTGAGAAGATCGGTATGACTATATACCTACTCGAGAACCGATCATTGTTCTAGTTAGCGTGCGTGCCGGAATACATGCCATGGTTTAGGATCCATGGCAAGCCGTATTTACTCTCGCCAGAGGAGAGGCAGCGGCAATTACGTGTCCAAAGGGAACGGCGTGGCCCTTTAAATCCAATAAGAAGGGACGACAACGCAGGCCCATCAACGAGGCCCAGAAATTCACCTGGTCCATCATCAGCGCCCATAACTTCATCAGGCCCAGCAACAGCACCGACACAGTCACCCGACCTAGCAGTTCAACCGACGATACCCATGGTACAGCCTTTTCAGATGATGCCAAGTGTGTATCCTAGCCCTTTTATGTATCCTAACCCTTATATGTTTCCTTTTCCTAGTCCCATGGAAGGTTGGAGTCAATGGCCCGGTTCATCTCTATTTTCGAATACGCCGAGTGGACCGCCGATGTATAGGCCATCGTCACATGAGGGATCACAAGAGGGGCGTCAGAGAGCTCTTCTTTTTACCAAACCCTATCACCGTATGGGTTTCAAACACCTTCTCCGTTGGTGATGCAAACACCTTCACATTCACTATTCTACCAAGGTGGCTTATCATCCCAACATCGACAACTAGATCCCCTACCGAATGAACCAGAATCCCCGTCGGAAGCTGGACAAATAAGGAATCCAGCGCGTAACCATCGACAACCGCCATGTGGCACTGAATCCGGTGGGCATGGAGATTGATTTTTATTTTAATTTCTTTGTACAAAATAGTTTACATTAATGTAATAAAATACAAAATAGTTTATTTTAAATATTTTGATATTATTTGATGTAATAAAATACAAAATAGTTTATTTTGAATATTTTGATATTATTTCATTTAATAAAATACAAAATAGTTAATATTCTTAATAATAAAAATTATTTTAAATAATTCAATATGTTGAACACTTGACATATTATTTCATTTCACAAAATAGGCAAATATTCTTAATAATACAAAGTTGTTTACAATGACGTTCAACTATTGCAATTTGGGCATGATCGACTTGTATGGCTTGGATTCCTACACCATCGGCACAACTTGCCTTGACTGGCTATTTCTCGGATATCCATATTGTTACGTATTCTAGTCGAGCAATGTCGACCCTTCGGTTTGCGACGCAATTCTCTATTCGGTAACAGCTTAAAAGGAGCAAGCGCGTCCACGTGGGAGCGATTGAAAAAATTCTTCTGATAAAGCATCCTGCTTGAAGCGTATTTATACTATTTGCTCAGAAACGTCAACTTGAAATTATTTTTTCAGGACCTACTGTAGCAAAAGCGCGTCCACGTGGGAGCGATTTCAGAAATTCTTCTGATAAAGCATCCTGCTTGAAGCGTGTTTTATATTATTGGCTCAGAAACGTCAACTCGAAATTATTTTTTCAGGACCTACTGTATCAAAAATGCGTCCACGTGGGAGCGATTTCCTTAATAAATTTTTAATTAAATTACTCACGTAACCCTAAACCCTAATTTAATTGATTTTTTCTTAAAAAACCATAAACACGAAACCTAATCCAATTTTGAAAAAAATTATAATTAATTTAATTAAGAAACCCTAAACCCTAATCCCTTATTCGTTTAATTTTTTTTTCTAAAACCCTAAAAATCCTAAAAACCCTAAACCCTAACCCTAACCCTAAAAACCCAAAACCTAACGTGGGAGAAACGGGCAAAACACGTCCCCAGAGGAGCGCTTATGTGGCAGCAAAACGCGCCCTTGAGGGAGATATTTATGTCCACGTAGGCAAAGTGCGCCCTCAGGGATGCGTTTTTTTGCCACGTCCCTTGACATCGCACTGACGTGGACGCGCTTTCGGGGAAAAGGGTCATTCTGATAAATAATAAAATACCAGGCCCATTTCGGTAAATTAAAAAAAAGGCATTTTAATGGTGTTTTGCCCATATGTTTCATTTAAAAATTTTAACAAATAAAATGAAAAAAAACATATATTATCCTAAAATACTCTCTTAATAAATTTTAAAAGTATTTATTAAATTGAGTTTAAATAAAATATAAATTAAAATGAGAATGAAAAAAATGCTATTTTGAGCAAGCATAAAACGTTTTAAGAGTTGGTAGTGGTTATTTTGAACAAAACATCAAAGATATTATCGAAAAAGGAAAAAAATAAAAATTAATCAAAGCAATGAAAAAAATCATGTTTTGCATAGTAATTTTAGCATAATGTTTATAAATATGATAGATAAAAATACAAAAAATTGAAAACAATGTGAAATTAAAAAGAATAAAAAGTAAATATTTAAAAATCGCGTCCTTTACTGAAATATACTATCGACTAAAAGAATTAAGAAAGATTATTTAAAAATATATTATATGGGATTTCAATAAGATTTTAAAAATAATTTATTTTAAAATTACAAATTTATTTTAAAATTTTTTGTAAAACTTAAATTTGGTATTACTTTAAAATCATATATATACGAATATCACTTCCTTTATTGTTTATATTTGATGGGACTAATCATGGTTATAACCCTTCACTATACCTAAATTCGAAGCTTAATTATTCTAATATAATTAGGTATAATTTAGTATCTCTATTTTAGGGTAAATATAAATGAATAAATAAATACAAAGAAAAATAAAAGATTGAAAGAAAGGACTAAACCAGAATCTAAGCAAAATTTAAAGTAAAAAATTAAAATAAAATAAATAGATTAAGTAATCAAATAAAGTAAATGACTAAAATTAAATGCGCAAAAATAAGCGGGGGGCTAAATAAGGAATTAGCCTCATCCCCAGGACACGTGCCCTTTCCTCTGCAGATCAACGGACTGGGGACCTAATTGAAACACGAAAAAAATCAAGGGTCAAATTTAAAAACATCCAAAAGGCGACAAAGGACTAAATTGAAGTGCATTGTGAAAGAGGAAGGGTTGAAAACGCAATTAGCCCTTCCGCTTAAAAAAACACGCGGATCTTTCATCCAGAGCGGGTTGGGTCGGGCTGCCATTAGTGAAACGACGCCGTTTTTGCGCTCATTCTTTGGCCCAAAATGGCGCCGTTTCGAATAAGCTATAAAAGGTTTTTTAAACTAAAAAAAAATCACTCTTCCCCTCGTCTAAAAAAAAAACAAAAGCTTTCTCTCAACCCTCTCCCTCTCCCTTGAGTCTGACCATGGCTCTGTCTGTCGGACCGCCGCGGCGGCCGCTGGTCGCCGGCGATTGCGCCGCCGTCCATGGTGGCCGAAAAGTAGAAAAAGGCTATATTTTTGGCTTTTCAACTCCCCGACCCTAAAAAACGTCATTTTTCATCGAAAATGACGAACCTCGACCTCCCACGACGGTGCAAGACGCGAAAAAGCGGTAAGTTTTCGGTCTTTTTTTTATTTTCTATGTTTCTTTCTAAAAAATAAATGAAAACGAAGAAAAAAATAAAAGAATAATAACAGAAAATAAACTACCTTCAAAATTTAGTTTTGATAAATCTATTTTTGAAATATTTCTGTATTTTTTTGTATTCCTTCTTCGTCCAAAAAACAATTACATTGCGTTGGGGCTTTTATAGCCGAATAGATACAATATTTTTCTTTTTTTTATATTACTTTTTGTTGCTTCTCTGCTATCTGTATTGCGTGCTTTCTGTTTTTTGCTCTTGCAGGCAAGGTCAACAGAGGAGAAAGGCTGACCCTTACCATTTTGGTACAAGGGAGGTAGCCCTCGAGCGAGAGGCACGCTGAGGCGGCATGTGGAGGGGTGCGGCGCACAAGGGAGGCTAGGGTTTCATCTGTTAACTAAAGATGTTTAGGTTTTTGGGCCACTTGGGCTATTAGGGTTTTTAGTTTCTTTTTTAGGTTTTGTAATTTAGGTAATAGGTTTTAGATTTGGGCTGGTAATTTGGGTCTGATTTTTTTTGTAATGGACTTTGACTAATTTTGGGCTTTTGTTTAGTTTCGGGCCAGGGCAAAATAGGCCTATTACAGCTGCCCCTCTTTACTCATTGTCTTGTAACGAGAATAGAGCAAAGACTTTAAAAGGGCCGATTTTGCCCGACTTCACTAAATCTTGACCTCTTGGCGCTCATCTTCTTCAAGTAGCCTCTTTCTAACCCACTGCAACTTCGGAGGTATAGAATTTGTCATTGCAATCTAATCCACTGCAACTTTAGGGGGACGAGATTTGTAGTGTTAGTCTGCTCCACTGTAACTTCAAGGAGATAAGACTTGTCATGGTAGATTTAATCCGACCTACTGCAACTTCAAAGGTATAGGATTCATCGTTTTAATCCTCTTCACTGCTCTACTGCAACTTCAGAGATATAAGGTTCGTGGCTTTGATCTGCTCCACTGCAACTTCATGGAGATAAGATTTGTAGCCAGTCTTCAATCTGCTCTACTGTAACTTCAGAGAGATAAGATTGATTTATTTTTAACCTGTTCCATTGCAACTTCAGGGAGACAAGGTTTGATATGATCTGCACTACTGCAACTTCAGAGAGATAATGTCCGTAATTTATAGCTTCAATCTGTTCCACTATGACTTCAGGAAAATAAGACTTGATATGATCTGCTCTACTGCAACTTCAGAGAGATAAGATCTGTAATTTATGACTTTAATCTGTTCCACTGCAACTTTAGGGAAATAAGATTCGTTATCTTCAGTTTGCTCCACTGTAACTTCAGGGAAATAAGACTTGTAACTTTATCCTGCTCCACTGCAACTTCAGGGAGATAAGATTAGTGGCTCCAATTTGCTCCGCTGCAACTTTAGGGAGGTAAGATTCGCCGTGATGACTTCAATCCATCCAACTGCAACTCAGGGGTATAGGATTTGTGATTTCACTGATTTGTTCTTTGGGGAACAATACCTGTAAGAATCCATTTCATGGACCTATTTATACCTAGTGTTTAGGATGTCATGATCAAAATGAATCAAATGTTCTTTACTAGATGTGTAGGAATAATATTTGCATGAATGCAAAATGTCATTTTTCGAGAATAATCCCTCTTTAATGCTTGGGTTGTCATTGCTCGTTGTTCATCAAGGTTCTATCATTGATGTGTTACCATTCCTTCTTGTTCAGCTAGTATCTTTGACAAGAAACCCGAAGAAATAACCATAATTCAGACTATTCTTTCTCAAATGTTTCCAACCCTTAAATTTGGTTAGTTCTAAATAATAGTCCTGTTTTAGGTCCTCGTACTATTTAGAAGCTTTCAGAGTAATATGTAGAACTCTTTTTGCTTGAATATTATCATTCCATTAATCGTTATTTCAATAAAAAATGCTTGAAAAAGATTATCACAATGGACAAGATGAAATTTTGTTGAGAGCAAAGCTAAAAATGAATAGATTAATCGAGATAGCAAATTTTGCTAGAATACGAAATGAAAATAAATTAATCATGATGGCGTATTTTGCCAAAATAAAAAAACGAATAAAATGGAAATAGGTTCCCTAGATATCATAGTATGAGCTTCTCTGCCCAAACTTCTTGATGATCCTTTTGAACTTTATATGTGTTTAGAAGTCCAAGAAGACTTTATTGATGTCCCAAGATGCAGCATCATTCTTTCTTGCTAATTCAAGCATAGCAAGACTATCGCATGCCCCAACCTTAGATCAAAATTTGAATTGCCCTTTTCTCAGGTTTTCAATTCAAAACTCCTTTGGTCTGAAAGTGCCCTTTGCGGGTTTTCGCCTTGGCCTCTCCCTTTTTCTTTTTTTTAGGTGAAGTACTTATTGACTGAATCTGAATTCACAGGATTAGGCAGGTTTTTGCCATCCATCTCGGTCAATATCAATGCTTCTCTAGAAAAGACCTTCTTTGCCACATAAGGTCCTTTCCAATTTGGCATCAACTTTTTTCTAAAGTCCTTTTGTATGGGAAGGATCTTCTTCAGTACCAAGTCCCCCACATGGAATTCTTTGGGACGAACCTTTTTGTTTTAAGCTCACATCATTCGCTTCTGGTACATTTGACCATGACGGATAGCTCTTAGCCTCTTTTCTTTGATCAAATTTAGTTGATCATATCGGGATTGGATCCATTCCGCTTTATCTAACTTTAGTTCTGATAAAACTCGGAGGGAAGGAATCTCAACCTCAGTGGGCAAAACTTCCTCCATTTCATAAATCAATGAGAAAGGTGTTGCCCCGGTAGAGGTTCTGAAAGACGTTCGATAAGCATAAAGGGCAAATAGTAATTTCTCATGCCAATCCTTATAAGTCTCAGTCATTTTCCCTACAATTTTCTTTATGTTCTTATTGGCTGCCCACCGCGCCATTCATTTTTGGGCGATATGGCGATAAGTTGTGGTGCTTGATCTTGAATTGGCTACATACCTTCGCTATAGTGCTGTTGTTCAAATTCAATGCGTTGTCAGATATAATCCTTTCTGGCATCCCATACTAATATATGATCTCTTTTTTTAGGAATTTACTGACTGCTGACTTTGTGACGTTGGGGTAAGTAGTGACCTCTACCCATTTAGTAAAGTAGTCAATACTACGAAGATGAATTGATGCCCATTTGAAGCTTTTGGTGAGATCGGCCCAATGACGTCCATGCCCCACATAGAGAACGACCATGGAGAAGTCATGACATGGAGAGGTGAAGGAGGCATGTGAATTTTATCTCCGTAAATTTGGCACTTATGGCATTTTTTGGCATACTTGATGCAGTCTTCTTCCATGGTGGACCAATAATATCCGAATCTCATGATTTGCCTGGCCATCATGAAGCCATTAGCATGCGTTCCATAAACACCATCATGAACCTCTTCCAAGATTTGCTTGGCCTCAACAACGTCTACGCATCTTTGCAACACCTGATCCTTTCCTCTTTTATATAAGATCTCTCCATCTAAAACATAGTCACTGGCCAGCCTTCTCAATGTCCTCTTATCATTCTCAGTCGCTTGGTCGGGATACTAGCGATTCTTTGCATACCGCATTATATCGTGGTACCAGGGGTGATCGTCTTTTTCTACTTCTTCGTCAATGTTGTAACAATGGGCCGGAGCCTCGTAAATGCTCATTTGGATAGGTTTCACATCCTCTTGTTTATTTACTTTTATCATAGAAGCCAATGTAGCCTATGCGTCGACCATCTGGTTTTCATCTTGCAGGAGATAACAGATGCTGATGTTATTAAACTCCTCAATTAATTCAAGAACCAGCTTTCGATAATTGATCAACTTGGGGTCTCTTGTCTCTCATTCACCTTTGAGCTAATAAATTACTAATGCAGAATCCCCATATACCTCTAGCACCTTGATTTTGCGTTCAATGGCCACACAGGTACCCATGATGCACGCTTCGTACTCTGTCATATTATTTGTGCAATCAAAATCCAATTTACTAGTGAACGGATAATGATCGCTGTTTGGAGATACCAGGACTGCCCCGATTCTGTTTCCCACAACATTTGAGGCTCCATCAAAATTTAGTTTCCAAGGGCGGCCTTCTCGGGAGTCTTTTTCCGCGGTTGTAACATACATCAGATCCTCATGGTAAGTCAAAGTTTAGTGGCTCGTAATCTTCCAGAGCTCTACTGGCCAGAAAGTCTGCTATTGCACTTCCTTTCACCGCTTTCTGGTTCACATAGACTATATCAAATTCAGAAGTAGAATTTGTCATCGGGCTATTCTTCCATTCAAAGCAGTCGACTCCATCATGTAGTTCAGAGGGTCCAGTTTTGAGATCAACCAAGTTGTATGGTATAGCATGTACTGTCTCAATCTCCGAGTTGTCCAAATCAAGGCACAACACAACTTCTCAATTGGCGAATATCTTGCCTGACATTCAGTGAACTTCTTGCTGAGATATTAGACTGCTCTTTCTTTTCGTCCCGATTCATCATGTTGGTCGAGCACGCATCCCATGAAATTTTCAAATACTGCCAAGTACAGTATCAGTGGCTTGTCTGGGCAAGGTGGCATCAGTACTGGGGCATTGGGCAGGTAATGTTTGACTTTTTCGAAAGTTTTCTAGCACTCCTCATCCCATATGCCTGAATTGTGCTTCTGAAGGAGACGAAATATGGGGTCACACTTCTCAGTCAACTGTGAAATAAATCGAGCGATGTAATTGAGTCTTCCTAGAAAACCTCGAACTTCCTTTTGAGTACGCGGTAGAGGTAATTCTTGTATGGCCTTTACTTTGCCTAGATCGATCTCAATCCCCTTTTCACTGACCACGAATCCCAACAATTTTCCTGATCTAGCCCCAAAGGTGCATTTTGCTGTATTGAGCTTTAGTTGGAATTTTCTTAACCTTAGGAACAACTTCCTCATGACTTGCACATTCTCATTCTCTATTCTGGACTTTGCAATCATGGCGTCGACATAAACTTTAATTTTCTTATGCATCATGTCGTGGAATAAGGTTACCATGACTCTCTAATACGTTGCTCCCGCATTTTTTAGTCCAAATGGCATCACCTTATAACCAAATGTCCCTTACATTGTTATGAAGGTGGTTTTCTCCATGTTATTAGGATGCACCTTAATTTGGTTGTACCCGGAGAAACCATCCATAAAGGAGAACAGTGAATAACTAGCCGTGTTGTCTACTAAGGTGTCAATATGGGGTAATAAGAAATTGTCCTTTGGACTGGCTTTATTCAAATCTCTGTAGTCCAGCACATTCTCACTTTCCCATCTTTCTTAGGAACGGGAGCTATATTAGCTACCCACTCTGAGTATTTGACAACCTGTAAGAATCTAGCATTGAATTGTTTCTTAACCTCCTCTTTTATCTTCAGCAAAACATCAGGCCTCATCCTTTGGAGCTTCTACTGAACTGATTTACATTCTTCTCTTATGGGCAATCGGTGTACCACGATATCAGTACTTAACCCAGGCATGTCTTGGTAGGACCATACGAAGACATCCTTGAATTCCTGAAGCAACTCAATGAGATCTCGCTTTGTTTCCATATCAATGCAAGCTCCAATTTTCACCTCTTTTCCTTCTCCTAAGCTCACGATTTCCACTGATTCTTTATAAGGTAGGATCTGCTTCTCTTCTTGTTCTACCATTCTTAACAAATTAGGAGGTAAGTTACAACTTCGATCATTTTCAAAATCCTGAGAATCCTCCATACTCATGTCTTGCTCAAAAGGGGACTCCGAGTTAGTAGCAGTGTTGCTCACATCATTAATATCTGGAGACCTGTTATAGGGGTGAATGAAGGTTCAAAGAAAAATCTAAGAATAATTATATGCACAGTATGATTATGAGTGAAATGGAAAGAATAAAAGAATATTTGCTCAAAATGAGACTGAACGATGTATTTTCATTGAAATAAAATTTTGGACATATACCTTTTACAAAAGATTCTTATTGCTCCCAGGCTTAGGGCAACAAGTGTGTTCTGAGTATTACTCTGAGTTGGCTCTAAAAGTTACAGGAATCTCTTCTGCATTCCAGTTGTTCAGAACACTTTCAAGCTCATAAGGGCAGATGTCTGATAAATTTCCTTCTCCAAGTTCTTCCTCGGATATGGCGTTGATGCTCAGATTATCCAACATCTTTTTTGCAGTTTCGTTCCTTGATGTCTTCCGTTCAGGGTGAATAGTTCCCTCTGACACGAATATTCTGAATATGTGGGGGAAGGTCATGGGTTCCTATTTGGTCTCCTCCCTGCTCAAACGTACTCTTCTCCTTTCCTGCTTCTTCTCGAACTCCTTCCTCTTTTGCTTCGCATCTGCCCTATATCCCAAGCAAAAGCGGTCTCGTTTGTCCATTAACCTGGGTACTTCCACCATCCATTGGAGGTATTTCCTGAGTTCTTTTCCAAGTAAGGCTCCTTTCCCAGTCGTCATCTGTAGGCCCATCCTCATTGTTTTGGATATTCTAGGTGTCGGGATCTTGTTCCCTTCAACAATGAAGGTTGCATTTACAAACTCGAAAGATCAAAAGGAACATTCGATTGCTTCATCATCTGTCCCTAAATATGGTGCATTGCTGGTTACGGATGCGATGATGTCCTCCTCTGCGTTTATCGTCACCAGTCGACCCTCAGTTACCAATTTCAGCTTTTGGTGTAATGATGAAGGCACCGCCCCCGCTGAATGAATCCAAGGCCTTCCCAACAAGCGATTGTAAGAAGGCTTGATATCCATCACCAGAAAGTCCACCTCGTATGTGTTTGGGCCAATCAAAAGGGGTATTTCAATCCTTCCCATCACCCTCCTTTCGGTACCATCAAATGCCCTTACTATATTCTAGCATGTTTTCATGTGCGAGCTATCCACGGGTAGCCTATTTAGGGTAGGTAAGATGTTTAGGGCTGATTCATTATCAATTAGTACCCCTGACAGCGTATACCCCTTGCAGCAGGTTGTGATGTGCAGAGCCTTGGTCGATCCCATGCCTCTTGGCGGTATTTCATCATCGTTAAAAAATATGAAATTATCGGTGCTTATGTTACCAACCAGATGGTCTAGCTTACTGACAGAGATATCATTAGTGACATAAGTTTCATTTAATACTTTCATCAATGTGCTAGATGTACCTCCGAGCTTAAGAGTAAAGCTAGCACTGAGATACGAGCCGGTTGCTTATGTAGCTGTTCTACAACACTGTACTCGCTATGCTTTAAGAATTTTAGGAATTCCCTAGCTTCATTCTCGGTCGTTGGCTCCTTGATCGGTGATTCGAGTTTGACCGCCTTTTCATTTTTTTGCTCGATCGCCAAGGCTTTTCCTTTTACAGGTTCCGCTCTTGAACTTGCTAGATCGTAGCATTTCCTGCTATGTGTATAGAAGCCTACATCATTGCTCTGTTTCGAAGCGTTTATCGGGTTCTCTTCTCCCTGGATTGTCACGTTACAGTTATAGTTCTAAAGAACCCTTTTGCTATCCTTGTAGGGAAAAGATACAGGTTTTTGGATTATGACTCTCGGTGCCATTTGTATTCCCGCTTCATTGTTTCTTGGTAGTGAAATAATCACCACCGGGTGATTGACCTTTTGGACCCTTTCTGCTGATCCCTTCTCTAAGGTATAAACTTCTCCATTTTCTGATCCTTTGATCTCTTCATAAAATTCTATCTCTTTATTGTTCATCAGATTTTGCACTATGGTCCTAAACTCCGTACATTCTTGGATATTATGCCCCTCCTCGGCATGGAACTCGCAATATGTTCTTGCCCCTTTGGGCTTCCCTTTGAATCTTGTGTTATTAAACCTCTATTTACCATTCATTCCCAAACCCATTTCATTGGGGTTTTTACCTCCGACACGTTAGGTCCTGAGGGGTCATCAAGCTTTACGATACCCATCTTGATGAATCTTTCAACCAATTTCTTAAACGTAGTACAATTCTTAATTGAGTGCTCCGTTATCCCTGCATGGTATTCACATTGGGCGTTTGCGTCATACCACTTAGGGAACGAGGGTTGCATGGGTTTTAGAAAGAAAGGGGCTACAACATGTGCGTCAAATAGATTTTGATACAGCTCCCTATAGGTTATCGGGATAAGTGTAAATTAGAGTCTTTCCGTGTTCGGCCTTGTGTTAGATTTCTGCCTTGGGAGTCCCTGATGACTAGTGGTTACTGTCCTTGGCGAGCCAACGGTAATCGATTTCGAATAACCCTTGTTGTATGTGCTTACATTGTTCACCTCGCTTTCTTTCTTCCTTAAGGCCGGTCTTTTGGAGTTTTCCCCCGCGTCTATCTTACCACTTCTTATTACATTTCAATCATTTCACTGGACATTACTATATCCGAGAAACTCTTAGTGGCACCTTCTAACATGTGGTTGATAAACGGGGCTTTCAATGTGTTGATGAAAAATATTGTGACTTCTTTTTCCAAAAGGGGCGGTTGAACTTGTATTGCCACCTCCCTCCAACGTTGGGCGTACTACCTGAAGCTCTCGTTTTGTTTTTTCTCCATGTTCTGTAGTGTGATTCTATCAGGCGTCATGTCCATCACATGACTATATTGCTTCATAAAAGCTTGCGCCAAGTCTTTCTATGAACTAACTTTAGCACGAATCAGCCGGTTGTACTACTTGGCTGCAAACCCAATCAGATTGTCCTGGAAGTAGTGGATTAACAATTGATCATTATGGATATACCCTGTCATCCTTCGACAGAACATAGTGATGTGAGCTTTGGGACAGCTAGTCCCATTATATTTTTCAAATTCTGGCATTCTGAACTTAGGTGGGAGTACTAAATCAGGGACTAAACTCAACTCTTTAGCATCAATGCCACAATGATAATCGGTATTCTCTATTGCTTTAAATTTCTCCTCTAACGATCTACACCGGTCCTCAAATTGTTTTAGCAGGTCTGCTCTTGCCTTTTCCACTTCTGCCATGTCATCGAGATCAGGGACGACGGGGTTAGTTGAATTATCCCCCGGGTTAGAACCTAAGCCTGTTGAAAAATTCATCGATGCCAAGGCACCTGCCTGATATTGGGGTCTAATGGTGACAGGTACTCTTTGTGGACACATATCTGGTTGGGCTTGGGTGTTCGTTGGAGTAAAGCCTAGAGGATAAGCAAGGTCCTCGTGATTCTCCCTCAAATTGACTACAGGGCTCTTTTCTTTATCGTTCCCTCCAGCCAATAATTGTGCTAATTGGCTCATCAAATTTCTTTGGGATTCTAGCATCTGATCCCTCATGTCTTCTTGAATTCTAGCTAGTTGTTCTCGCATCTGGTCTTGCATCTCTTTCTGCAATTGTTCTAATCTTTCCAATCTTTGGTCCATTATTTTGGTTTTGGTGCGAGTACTGTAACGATGTTCGGTTGGTTGACTCTTGTTGGTTTCCAGATTAACTGAAATAATTTCATTTTATTAGGGACTTTTTGTGAAACTTAATGCATATGATGCAATGTAATGCAAATGCATGAAATGAATGCAAAAGAGGTATTGAATCTGATTCAATTTCATTACAAAAACTTTACTAGAAAACAAATTTCTTTACATAAAACATATTACATATACGTCTTTGCCCTTATACTCAAAGCCTTGACCTTTCTAAGAAGCCAAGCTAACTCTCGACCTCGGTCCGATTCTGACTCATATTTTAAGCTTAATACATCAGCCTGAATTGCTAGGGTTTGCAGATGATCGGCTACTTCTCGTACTTGAGCCACAGCTTCGCCCATGATGTAGTCTCTTTCTCTAATTTGGCCTTGAGAACGATCAAGCTACTCTTTCCACTATTCATTACCCCTCTCAATAAGCTCTACTCGGAGTTCACAATTTTGCAATGCATCCTCGAGCTCTCCTATCTTTCCCTTCAATTCCTCGATTTTACCTAAGCTTTCTCTTAGCTCGATCGCGAAATTGTGACTACGATACTGGTGAAGCGACTTCTCTAACTTGGCTACCCGAGCTCTTAACCCCGTCTTCTCATTTCAGCATTCTAACATACTTTCTTCCAAAGCATCTTCTCGAGCTCGAGTGTCTTGGAATTTCTTTTCCCACTGATCGAATTTAGTCTTTTCCTCTTTGATTTCCTATCGTCATTGCTCTGACGTTTTACCTAGACCAACATTTCTTATCGACAGATGCAACTTTTTATAGTTTGTTTTAAACCGTCCAAATCCTCTTCGGCCTTGTTCTTTCCTTTTCTTAATCTCTCGGCCTCTAGCTTATAGATATCAATGTCTAATCCTAAACGCATATTCTCCTCCTCTAGCTGCTCTATCTTCTTTCCCAGTTCTGAACTTCTTTTTTCAAAGTCTTGCTTGATAATCTCTGGCTCAGATGGGATTACTGGTAGATGTTCTTTCAATGATCGAGTGGTTTCTGGATTCGACATAGGAATATTGTCATTGACTCTTTGACTCCACCACCAACTATATTCGGGGGTCGTCATTGGACCTGCAACCAAGCTTTTCATTCGACGGGTTTGATTCCAGGTGTTAAACATTTTTCGAACCTTTTTCTTGTAATTGTCATCCTTGTAGGAAAACTCATACTGGGCCAGCCTTTGCGTTGCCGGTATGAATTGCCTCGATCTATACTGCCTCATCACGAGTAGAGAAGCTTATCCCATAGCTCTCCATATCCCAAGTAGAGGAACCCAGTCGAAATGTCCACATCGGTACAAAATTTCTTCGGGGATCATCCAAAGGGCTCTCCATTCGATGTCTTTATTTAGGAGATTCTGAAGTATCGCCATCCATTTTTCTTCTGAAATGTCGTCTCGCCTCGATGGAGCCACTAATTCTTTCAAAGGAGAGTAGTTCTCGGAGAATACTCGATAAGAAACTTTTTCTATTTTCCAAAAGTGGGTATGAAACCATGCTAATAAAAGTTGTGCACATCCGATAGACCTTCTCTCGCCTGCTCTTCGGCATGCACTTAAGGATCTGAAGGTTTTGGCCAGTATTGCCAGAATGGGCGTGACCCCTTTATCAAGCTGATCAAATAAGTCAGAGACGGCCTCATCTATGTGCCCTAAAGCCTTGGGGAAGATTACTAATCCATAAATACCTAAGGCGAAGACATCAACTCTTTTCTTCACATCAGGAAGTACTAGTATTAAATCTCTCACGCTTTTCCAAGGGATGCACTTACTATCACTTTTCTGTTGGATTCGGGCTGTAACCCACTATTCGCTCATCCCTGTGATGTTTATCAGCTTTTTTACGAACGTTGGAACACTGACAACTCTAGAATATGCCTTGTTAATTTGAATCTTTGGGCACCAAAGCAAGGTCGTGTACTCTTCCACGGTAGGCACCAAATCCACCCTTCTAAAAGTAAAGCAACTATAAGCAGGATTCTGAAACTGGGCAAGGGCTCGAAATAAGTGCTTGTCCACTTTGATACTGAGTAGATAGGGAAAATCACCATAATTACAGTAGAATAGCTGCTTGATTTCATCATCCCATTGATCCTATATTTCTTTCATTTCTTGAAGATTATTTTGGATTACGCTGACACGAGTGAAATCCTATAATTCTGACACGTATCCCTCTGTAAGACTATCCCCTTTCTCTTACTGCATTGTCTCGGCCCATATCCGGACAGCCGCATTATCTTCTACTTTATCAAGAAACCCCTTTTCCATGATAAGCTCTCTATTTAGATATCGAACGTGAATCAACACCTCTTTTATAATGAAAATGCTATGCAATCACAATAAAAGACAAACAAAGCAAGCCAGTAGTAGACATAAAGCTAGGATTCAAAGTAAACGAAAAGTAATAAATAAAATGCCTATTCGGGTAACCGCTAGGGTTTGGCGTGGTTCTACCTAGGTAAGCTCTTAGGGCTCATTACATACAGTTTGGTTCTAAAGTAAAGGTACCTGAACCGGCAGATTCTTCGATCCTCACCCATTATAAGCTCATACGGACCGAGTTCAATTCAGGGGAATAATCCCTATGGCCATGCGGAGATGAAAATCTCACTAAGACATAGGTACAGATGTATCCTGGAAGTGATTCACTATCCCATGCGGAGGTCAAAACCTCACGAAGGTGTAGTTTCTCACTCCCACTTAGAAGGGTATAACCGAGCGGTAATGTGATGCAATGTGCAAATCGTAAAATGATGAAGATCGTAACAAAAACAGATGAAATGCAACAAAATGACCGTAAATTTAAACCAAGTTTTAAATTTTCGACAAAAAAGACAAAAAGTAATCAACACGTGGCTTGACTCTTTTATTTTGATTCCCTAGTGGAGTTGCCAAGCTATCGAAACCATTTTTTTGAAATCGACTTTTATTTTTGAAAAATGAAAATGGGAGTCGCCACCAATCCTTTTTATTAGGTGTGATCGGATCACCTCGCAATTTGATCGTTTTAATAAATAGTTTGATTTCTTAAAACATTATTTTTCGGTCTACAAAAATCCAGAAAAAAGGTTCGGGAGTCGGTTATGCATGATGAAGGATTAGCACCTTCGATGTGGCCAAAACTGGTACCTAGTTGATTACTTAATGTCTTGGTGTCAAAAATTAAAAACTCGAAAATAATTTAAAATACGGTCCCTCTTTATATCGTATTATTTAATTAAAATTACTCGAATAAATCATACTTTTTAAAATGCCTCCTTATCTCGAAGAAACTAAATGTCACATCTCGTAAGTTAGGACACGACACATCGTATTTTTGAGAATAAGCTCGCCTTTATATATTTTTTTAAACCACATTTATTTTAATCTTAAAAGGATATTCAGTTGTTTAGGTTCAACGCGAGAAAAATCGAATCCCAGTAAGTTAGGGCACGACTTCTCAAATTTTCAAATACGGAATATTGCCTTTATTTTTCAAATTTTTCATTTTTACGAATTTGGGTAAAAATTAATGTTGTATTAAAATTGATATATGAATAAAATGTTACGCTAATGAACGACAACAACATAGATGCGCTAATAAGCAATTCATAATACATATCACTTTAATATCAATATTAACAATCAAATAATAATAATCAATAATAAAATAAATGATAGTTCTAATGACAAAATATGCATGAAATGACTATACCAATTTTTAAATATAATGAAGACAAATAGATAAATAAATATGTAAATAAATAAAAGAGGAAAATATTATATATAATATTGAAAATGAAGGGCTTAATTAAATGTAAATGAAATTATGGGTGCGATTTGTAATAAAATACATAAATAGATAGTAATAATAGATATAATAATAAATATAGTAAAAGAAACAAACCGTAAATGAGAAAAAAAATATGGAAAGGAAAAAAAGTGTAAATATAAATGAATAAATAAATACAAAGAAAAATAAAAGATTGAAAGAAAGGACTAAATCAGAATCTAAGCAAAATTTAAAGTAAAAAATTAAACTAAAATAAATAGATTAAGTAATCAAATAAAGTAAAGGGCTAAAATTAAATGCGCAAAAACAAGCAGGGACTAAATAAGGAATTAGCCCCATCCCCAGGACACGTGTCCTTTCCTCTGTAGATCATTGGACTGGGGACCCAATCGAAACACGAAAAAAATCAAGGTCCAAATTTAAAAACATCCAAAAGGCGAAAAATGACTAAATTAAAGTGCATCGCGAAAGAGGAAGGGCTGAAAACGCAATTAGCCCTTCCGCTTAAAAAAACACGCGGATCATTCATCCAGAGCGGGTCGGGTCGGGCTGCCATTAGTGAAACGACGTTGTTTTTGAACTCATTCTTTGGCCCAAAACGGCGCCGTTTCGAATAAGCTATAAAATTTTTTTAAACTAAAAAAAAAATCATTCTTCCCCCCATCTAAAAAAAACAAAAGCTTTCTCTCAACCCTCTCCCTCTCCCTTGTGTCCGGAAAGTTAGAAAAGGCTATATTTTTGGCTTTTCAACTCCCCGACCCCAAAAAAACGTCATTTTTCATCAAAAATGATGAACCTTGGCCTCCCACGACGGCCCAAGACATGAAAAAGCGGTAAGTTTTCGATCCTTTTTTATTTTCTATGTTTCCTTCTAAAACATAAATGAAAATGAAGAAAAAAAAGAATAATAACAGAAAATAAACTACCTTCAAAATTTAGTTTTGATAATCTTTATTTTTGAAATATTTTTGTATTTTTTTGTATTCCTTCTTGGTCAAAAAAACAATTACATTGCATTGGGGCTTTTATAGTCGAATAGATACAATATTTTTATTTTTTTATATTGCTTTTTGTTGCTTCTTTGCTATCTGTATTGCTTGCTTTCTATTTTTTGCTCTTGCAGGCAAGGTCAACAGAGGAGAAAGGCTGACCCTTACCATTTTGGTTCAAGGGAGGCAGCCCTCGAGCAAGAGGCGCGCTAACACGGCACGTGGAGGGGTGCGGCGCACAAGGGAGGCTAGGGTTTCTTCTGTTTACTGAAGATGTTTAGGTTTTTGGGCCACTTGGGCCATTAGGGTTTTTAGTTTCTTTTTTGGGTTTTATAATTTAGGTAATAGGTTTTAGATTTGGGCTGGTAATTTGGGTCTAATTTCTTTGTAATGGACTTTGACTAATTTTGGGCTTTTATTTGGTTTCGGGCCCGGGCAAAATAGGCCTATTACATTAGAGATCAGTTGATTCGCGTTACAAAAGATCAAAAGGAGTTGTTCAATATTTACTTGAGATAAAAACGATCTTTGATGAACTTGCTATTGTAGGTGCTCCCATTTCATCTGAAGAGTTAATGGTTAAAATTCTTAGTGGTCATACATTGGATTTCAAAGAAGTCTCAGCTTCTATTTGCACTCGCGATACTCGATTGAGTATGATGAGTTATTTTGGGAACTTTTAGATCATGAAATCTTTCTCTAACATGAAGATAAATGTAACACCCCTCGCCTGACCCAGTCGTTGGGTCCGAGATACAGGATATTACATTTAGTTGTAACAATTAAATCTTCAATGGCGCCAAAAAACGTGGTTCAAAACCCCATTTTCATAATCCAGATACGTAAATATTAAATATAAATATTTACGGAGTTGGTGTAATGGAATATGAATGTTTGGTACTTCAATTTTTTTCTATTGATTGTTTAACTAAGGTTTAGGAACTAAATTGTAAAAATCTTATCGTTATGGAATTTTAATTAGCTAAATGTCCAAAATGGTAATTAAGCCACTCTGTTCCATCTTTTAGTGGAAAACGAGGTAAAGTTCCACTAACTTTGGCTATTTGTGATTATGATTTGGCTATTTGTGATTATGGTTTGATTAGTTAAGGTTTAATTAACTAAATTTTTATTAATTAAGTTTTATTCAAAGTATAAAAAAGGAAAATAAAAAGCTATCATTGTCGAAACCATTTTTAAGGTATTTGAAAAATGGGAATCGACTTTGAAAATGGAGTCGCTACCAATCTTTATTGGAGGTGTGATCGGCTCACCTTGAAAATGATTTTGATTTGCGAAATTTTTAAAAAATAAGTTCGGGAGTCGATTACTACGAGGAAGGGCTAGCACCCTCGTAATGCCCAAAATTGGTACCGAATTGATTGTTTAATGTCTTAGTGTCGAAACTTGAAAAGATTTTTAAATACGATCCCATGAAATAAAATCTAAGCAATTGAATCGGATGATAAAACGGACCCATTTCAAAGAAAATAATCGTCACACTCAGTGAGTTAGAGTGCAACCGTTCAATTTTCGAAGTTAGATTCATTTTTTTATTTTAAAAAATTCATATATTTTGAGAAGGATATTTGGTTATTTGGGTCAATCAAGAAATTAGAACCTAGTAAGTTAAGGTTTAATTTCTCGAGATTCTTAGACACCAAATATTGCCTTTATTTTAAAATCGAGATAACAAAATGTCATATCCAGTAAGTTAGGATCCAACATCTTGAAATCTCGAAAGTTTTATTTTAACAATTGTATGGTTTTAATAAAAATTCTTGATTATCTAAATACATCGAAAAGAATTGAAGCCCAGTAAGTTAGGGCACGATTCTCTCGAGAACTTATGAACACCACACTATTTAGGAATTATGAAATAAAATGATTATAACACTTTAATGAATTTTAATTCTTACAAACAATATAATTGAAAAGCAATATATAAAGCAAAAGATAAATAGCAAGCTAAATTTATACTAGAAGCCATCAAGCAAGTAATATGCTAATACAAACATTCTTTAATCATGTTATACAAACATTCATATTAATAATTGCAAACCTAAAAATTAATAATCGATATAAAAAACTTGAGACAATAAAATAAAGAAATAATAATAACAATAAATAATACGAATATTTGATACAATTTGGTAAGGAATAAAAAATCAAAAATGAATAAATAAAAGGTTTGAATGAATTTTGATGAAAGATTTTAAAACATAAAAATAAAAAATGAAGTAAAATAAAAGTGAATAACTTAAAATTAATATCTATATTCTAATTTATATAAATAAAACCTAGTAAAAATAATAGTATATACATAGTAATAATTTATAAAATTTAAATAAATAAAATAAAATAACAAGGAATAAGGTTTTTATGCACAAGAAAATATCATTTGAAAATAATATATTATTATATATATACGTACGTATACTAAAAAAACATATTATATGCATGTATATAAAAATATAAAGTATTATTATTAAAAACTTTGAAGTTAATTATATATATATATATATATATATATATATATATACGTACATGAACAAAAAAAGGTATGTATAAATTATATTAAGATAATATCTGAAACATAAAAAAAATTTATAAAATTAAGTAATGAATACATAAAATAATATTATATAATAAAAGAATTTATATAAAAATTAGGTTAACTAATATATATATACATATATATATAAATACTATTAAATACAATAACAACAAATGAAATTAATGATAATAAATCAATTAATTTAATGAAAGTGGATCTATTTTGGACTCAAACAAAATTCTAAGGGTTAATTTGAAATAAATATGCAAACGACTGAATTGAAAACCATTTAACATCAAAGGGGTTATTAAAGCAATTTAACGCAAAAATCTTCTCCGGCATGTGGATTTGAATATTTAAAACGGTGCCGTTCAAACATGGATCCAATCGAAACAGAAATCCAATATAAGGTATAGATTAAAATAATAATAAAAATTGAATAAAAACAAGGTGAAATATAGAAGGACTCATCGCGCAAATGGACCATTCAAGCAAAACGCGCGGATCCTTCCCTCGGATCGGGTCACCACGCGAGTCGGAGGTTTCTGAACGGCGTCGTTTTTAAAGCTACTGAAGCATGCTTAAAACGGCGCCGTTTCCTTCACATATAGACCGAAAATAACCCTAAAACTAGCAACCTATCATTTTCTAAGAAAAAAACTGAAGAACCCTAAAGGTTCTCTGTGCCGCTCCATGCCTAAGCTAACCGAAGGCCATTTTTCTTCCAACCGACCCCGATCGCGACGGAGTAGAAGGAAAGTCGGCCACCAGGTAAGCTTTGACCCTCTAACTCCTATTTTCTTTTATATTTGCACCGAATATGGAATAGATATAAAAAAAATCGAAACAGAAGAAAGAACGAAAAGAAAAAGGAAATCTGCAATCACCTTTCCAGTTTTTGATTTCTCTCAATTTTTGTATTCAATATGCGTAAAAAAAGATCCTTAGTACATACTCCTTTGGCCCTTTTATAGCCAAAATCGAAAAATTACAGTAAATAAAATAAAATAAATCTATTTATTCACTAGCCCTTTCTGCTATTTTGCTTCTTTTGCCTGCTGCTTTGTTCGTTTTTTTTGTTGCAGGCGTACGGAGCAGTGGACATGGAGGCTCGCGTGAATTTGGCACGGAGGCGCTACATGCGCGCAGGCGCAACACGTGCGAGTAGGAGGCCTGGCTCTGCTACAGCGACTGAGGCTTAATGTTGCTGCCTAGGGTTTTTGATTTCCCAATGCTTAGGCTAGTTTGGGCTTGGGTATTTAGGCTAATGGGCCGAATATTGGGCTAGGCTAGTGTTTTGGGTAGTGGGCCACACAGGCTATTGTAAATGGACTACTATTGGACTGTTATTAATTTTGGATTTGGTTTATATATTTTTTTTGTGTGGGCCCTGGTCAAAATTGGGCATTACAATCATCTTTATTTTTATTTCTTCTCCATCGAAACTCCTTAAATAAAACCTAAGAAGCCATTTTAAATAACAAACGTGCAAGCTTTAAAAGCTCAGTAAGTACCCTGAGATAAACCTACTTATCATTGTTAATGTTGAGACCCTTAGACATGTCATATAAGATTCACTTAAGTCGCGTTCTAGTGTCACTAATCAATTCCGTTAAATTAATCGCATTGTGGGGCTCAACTTGCATTTTAACAATTCATTAGGCAATAACTTATGAAAAGTTCGTATGGGGATCACTCTCCCTCGTAATTCTTTAAACTTTTGTTTCTTAGCTTTTCAAAACATAAATTTTACTAGGGTTTGTCGTTATTGCCGTCCACCTCTTTTAACATGGGGGGCTTTTGGGCCTCTCCCATATTGGGTTTAATTATAAGTACTTCCCGAACTTTTAATCCGATACTTTCTAATTTGATTCAACCTAATTTTTATTTTTCTATTTCTCAAAATAAACTTTTCAATATATTTCAAATTAAATAATCTTCTCAACCCAATTCTAATTCCATTAAAATCATGTCAACTTTACCATAAAAGAGTCCATGAAAAAATATAGTTAATATTTCCACATTCAACGGTTCACTATGACCAAATGATTTTTCTCAAGTTTCAAACTCCATTTAATTCGAAAAACATAAATTTATTTCCAAGTCATTTTCATTTTGGAGAAAACCACATTCATTTTCAAATGATTCTATTTCTCCATTTTCATTTTCGTTTAGGAGAAAACCATAATAATTTCCAAATATTTCTCATTTCTCCATTTTCACCATTCCTATTCATTTGTGTTCATTTGATTCAACATGCAATTCATTTCAGGTTTCAATGAGCTAGTGGAGGGACTGATTGGACATACGCAATTGAGGCTCAAATGATTTATAATTAAGTGTTAGTTTTTCACCTATTAATTATAAACTTATTTAGTCACGAAGTCATTCCACTATAGTATCATAACTAAGCTCTCCCCAATGACATACCATTATGAAAACAACTCGACCAGTGCTCGTCCAATGACCTTGTCATAAGTGTATTACCCTCATAGGATATCCTTAATATCACATCCCAAAAACTGAATTAATAGAAATTGGGTTAGTGAAACCAGGAGTAGTCACATCTTGATTTTGAGTTAAGTTTGTGACAATTTTGTAAAGTGAATTGATCTGGTTCAGTGGTTAAGTGTCGTGTTTATGTGTGAGAGGTCCTATGTTCAAATCCCTTCCCTTGGGTTTTATTTGTTTTATCTTTATATCTGGCTAGTCGTATCTAGCTTATCTTTAATTTTTGTTAGATTTTTAACAAGAATGAGCTTGTTGGTTCAGTGGTAAGGCTTCAGCTTACCTTGTAATCTCCTATTCAAATCCTGTGGTGTGCAATAAATGAGTTAATTTTTGCTTCTCCTTGCTGTGCTGTCCAAGCTGTCAGAATTTCAGTTAAAGTCAACTTGGAGAAAAAAATCTGATAAGTGGTTAGAGAATAAGATTTAGTGGGATTTAATTTTTGAAATTACCCCCAAAAAGTTCTTAAAAATTTGTCATCCAGTTTGTCTACTAATTCACGTTTTTTTTCTTCTTTTCTATTTCTTTATTCTATTTTCTCTTCCTGTTCTTTCTCCTTTCTACTTTTTTTTTTCTGAAAATACTATTGGTTACGAAAATTTATTCTCATATTTTACATTGTTTTATTTTCTTTCATTTCACATTTCCCTATTTATATTTACCTTCTTTTGAGTTTCGCCAAAATTACTGCTAAAGAAAAACTCTTTGTTCCTTGCTCTATTAATTTCCTTTTTGAAGCTTTAATTGGTTGTAAGCCTGCTACCTTTTTGCTATTAGTGTTGGTTTGGGGCTCGACAGTTGATTTGTTGTTGGGTAAGTTTTCTTGTATGCCTTTGTAAACTCCATTTTGGGTGTATTCTTCATGGGATAATGAGTGATTTTGGAATAAGGTTTCTTTTGAGTTTTTAATTGTTTTGTGTACTATTAGGAGGAATTAGTGAGATGCACGACGTCCTTTCGAAGATTTAGGAAGATTATTTGGTATTGCCGCTGTGGTTTTGGGTAAGTAAGCAAGTTCCATAAGGCTGGTTTTCTAGTTTGCTAACGCTTAACGATTGGTGGTTGAGGCCGATTTAGTGACTTTAAATTTTTAAATCGTTGCTAAAAGGTTGGTTTCAATTAACGTTTTAGGTTCTAGAATACTCGTTTGTGAATCGACATTGAAAACTAATGAAGTGTGTTACTCGAACTTGTAAAAATAGCGAACTATAGAAAGCCAAAAAACTCACTATTGAAGTCACATAGCTGTGTGCCATGGTCTGAGTTAATTGGGTCATGTGGACCACATAGGGGTGTGAGTCGTGTGGGCCACACGAGCTAGCTAGTTGGGTCGTGTAGGCCATATGAACGTGTGAGCCATTTTTTTGAAATTTTATCCTAGGCTCGTTTATGATGTACGATTCGTAATAAGACCCTTCGTAGGGTCCATACTGCTTAAATAGGACTTGAAAATAAGGTATCTATTAATGTGCTTCTGTATATGATGTGTTTAAGGTACATGAAATATATATATGTGATCCGTGTTTTGTCAAATTTGATGGCATGTATCCGTGTTGTAATGTTGTGTACGAGTGTATGATATCTGAAAATCTTAAGTTAAAAATATCCGAATTTGTTATTTGACCATGCATGTGACATTGTGGTTGTTCTGGTTAAAGTGATTCATAATCTAATATATCTGTTTACAAAGCATGAAAGCTCATGCTTATTGGTTCTGTTAAGAATATGAATACATGTTTAACATTCTTATCATTTTGATTCTGTATTTGCATTCCATGTCACATTGCATGAGGTTGGGATAATATGGTAAGGAGGAAGTTCTGGCAGTTTAATGATCTACCTTATCTGGTGGTTTATCACATATATCTGTTCTGATAGCTTCGATACAATATAGTGGCTCAATCACATATACTCTGATTTGGCAGTTGTAACTGCAACTCTGGTGGCATAGTCCACAAATATCTGTTGGTGTGATTTTGGATGAATGAGTTCTGGGGAACTCTGATTTGGTGTGCAGTAGTATTGGATAGGAAGTTTTTTTGAAAAATCTGCATTATGATTTTCTGAAAAATACTGCATTGGCATCAACATGCATTTTTCCTGTTTTGCTCAATTGTTTGTTATAAAGTTCTTTGTGATACTTTAATTTAATTTTTTTGTGATATTGGTGCTCTTTGTTTGAGTTTAGTTACAAACTGAGCTTATTAGCTCACTTTTCTGTATTTTCTCTTTTTAGGTAATCAGCAAATTTAGGGCCAGACGGTGAGCGAGAGCTTGGATTAATTTCTCGGTTAATTAGATAAGATGGTTTTTGTTTTAACTTTTCTAGACTTTTGGACTGTAAACCTATTTTTAGATTTTGTTTTTGGTTTTTGTTTTACTTGACGGCTTTTGGTATTTTTATCGTAAAACTGCAAATCGTAAAAATTATCAAATTAAAATTCGGTTTTCAAAACTAAAACTCTGGAAATTCCCATTGCAAAAATTAAGTAATCACTTAAGTGTTTTTCTATAAATAAATAGTTTTTAATGAATGTTTGCCTTAGAACTGGAAATTATTTGCCGAAATTGATATTTTTAAAACACACGATTTTGAATTCAAATTCTAGGTTTAAAATAAGTGTTTCCAGACTTAAGTTTTTCATAAACATTTACAAAGGTTTTGCCAAATTTTATCTTTCGAAATGCACACTGAATTTGATGAAGACAAGATTTTTTAAACAAGTTGATATAATTCCTCAAAATCTGGTTATAACGTCCAGGCCAGGTTTGGGGTGTTACATTTAATCTCTTTGGGATAATAGTCGATCTCCCAATATGATCCTATTTTACCTTATGGTAAACATTACATCTTCCTTTATGAAAAGTAAATTACTATTAAATAGTAATTAAGTCATTCATCACAAAAATAAATGATCCGTGGCCACGTTTATTTTCATCAACCATGTAATGTCAATGAGAGGATATCATTTACCTATGTCTTGAGCTATGAATTCCACTGTTGTGAATGATGTTACATACTGAAAAGTCGTATACCCAACGCACAATCTTTCAGTTCCTTATCTATTTGAAGTTTGACTTTTACTTACATCAAAATATATGAGTCACGCATACATAGTCCGTTATCCACTCAGGTTTTAGGTATGCCATACTATAAGCGTCACAAGTGAATAAAACCATAAACAAATTCAGGATCTATTCTCCTTGGGTCTACTTTGATGTATTCTCAGTACATTTAGTCACATCTATGTCTCTATCTTTTGGGAGTCATCCGCTCCGATGCCCATGACAAAACATCTCCCTAATTGGACTTGATAGACGATATATTAGTCTTTCAATTGGTTTACTCATTTCCGATTAGACTAAGGACATGTTTAGGTTTGTCTACTAATATAAGTTTTCTTTCTGTATTACGATTCGACCACGTAATACCGCTTAGTATTAGTTAATCATTAGACAACCAGTGAGCAACATTTCCTTCTATTTTGCTTTGCATGAAAAAACCATATGAGGACAATTATACGAAGTATATTAATGTAACCAATGAATTTGTTTTATTAACCAATCTATTCGAAAAAATTATAAGATTACAAAGGAATATACTACACTTAGGGCACCAAATCCAACAAGTAAACACTAGTAAAACCGACTCGGATACACCTGAGTCTTTCACTACACCAATGAGCATCGAAGTGCTAAATTGTAAAATAATGTAAAACATCCCTCCACCACACCAAGGATCTCATGAGAGATTAAACTATACCACACCAAAATACACATAAGTGTAAGGCCTGAAAGCGATATAAAGAGCACATAAGTTTGAAACCTTCGACAGAACTCCAACATGCTACAGCCCCTAATTGGCAGGCCAACTGTATCATTAACATTTCACTAATTTTACTAGGGCATATTACAATTATAATTAACATATATCCATCTAGGCTATTTACACATACACATATCATATAGGGGCACTTTACGTGCTTTCACATACTTTTGATCAAATCCATATTAATAAAGGCCTTATGCATAACACCCATTACCTGACTCGGTTGTCGAACCCAAGTTGTGGGATATCATATTCGTAGCCAAGACAACTACGATTAGTTTAAGATTAAATTATTCAATTAGTATGAAAAATCAATCAAATATGCATTTCTTAAACATACTAAAGTAAGTCTGAGTTTCATTAATATATATGCATCTAATAACATGCAACATCTGATTGTAACATCATTTAATATTGCAAAGCCTAACCTATTAGGTACATGCCAAATATAAATAAGGTTGGAAACAAACAAAAATTGTTGAAACCAAGATTGTGGATGGGATGTTGAGGTCGATGTATGGAAAATCTCGAATTAAATCTAACCTGCACATGGAGTGAACAACCATATGTTAAGTGAAACACTTAGTAGTTTTTCCATAATTTAAGTATTAACAATTCTACCCTAAGTAAAATAATTCAATCATAGAATATCCACGAACTTAGTATAATATAAATATAAGACTTCTATTCACTAGTTGAATAACAATCATTATAACAATTTGGACAATGTAATTAACAAACTAGGACAACATCGTTAAAGATGTTAATAAAAATATGTTATATTCGATCAACATCCATATTTAATTAACATTATTGACATTAAAAATTATCACATAAAATAAATAAAAATTAATAATTAAATAGATGTGAGATCAAGAAAATGTGAGATAAGAAAATCTCACAAATCCTACGTTGCACCCAGAAATTATCTCAATTTAATTTAATCATAACATCATCAGTTCATGAAATTTTGGAATAGTGTTAGTTCCCAGGGCAGTGTTAGGGATAGCCTAAGAGGACTCGTAATAGTTTAGTGTAAATACTAAAACATTGCATGAATGAGAGTTATTTCGGACAACGTGAATATGTAATAAAAATCACTTGTATAATTTACTATATTTTATTTTGCATAGGGTTTTTCGAACAAAATAATTAGAATAAATTAAAAATTTGTATAAATGCTAAAAATCTAACATAAGTAGGATGTTTTGGACAACATAAATGGACTTATTAACATAAGATTTGATCATACAACTTCAAGTTGAACTTGTCCAATTAGACAACAATTAACATGGTGCAAATTCTAAAATTCAACAAGCAATGTTTTACCATCAATCCTTCCAATGACAGTCGACATTCATTCAAGTTAAAAATTGAACCTTGTCTAACTTAAGACATCATATAAACAAGAAGATTTATGAACATATTCAGATACTAAAACTGCCGAACCTTCCATAACAATTTATCAGTTTAACAAGTATAAATAAAAATTCAAGAGAACTTACCGACATCATAAACTTACATTCATTTAAATTTCATCAGCCGACATTTAGATGACTTGGTTCCCATCATTGTATCATTCTCATTTTTTTATACCTTTTCAAACTTGACATCATTTATTAGATATTTGAGCAGCAACATCATTTTTGAACCATATTATAATGCATACAGTGAATTGTACTAAATACTAATTTGAACAGTTTTATCATGTACAAAACGAGTTGCTTAAACATCTATTCCTGACAACAATTAATTATAATAAACGAAACAATTAACCACTATTCGAACATCAACAATTTCACCTGTTAGAACAACTTAAATAAGTCTTAACACCATTTAAACAACAATAATTATTCACCTTTTGAATGATTTATTTGATATCAAATACTATTTTAACAATTATTATTTACCATTTGAACAACTTAAATTTGGTAATAAATCGTCATTGAACAACAACAATTTTTAACACCCTTTTTGACAGCTTAATTCCAATAATAAAGAACAATGGACAATAAACTAAACACCCCTTTTTGATAGCTTAATTCCAATAGTAAATAACAATGGACAAAAACAATTAGACCTTAAATGAAACATGCATTAAAGCTAAGCCGAAGGTAATGAATGTGTCTTGTTTTGGACTGCATTGCAACCTCAATTGAAACATGTATTTTATACCAACGAAATGACATGATAATGTCCTAAAATGGATAACATTAAACTTCTATTGAAACGTACATTTTATACAATCGAAATGACATGATGATATCTTCAAATGGACAACATTAAACTTCAATTGAAACATATATTTTATACCACCGAAATGACATGATAATGTCCTAAAATGGACAACATTAAACTTCAATTGAAACATATATTTTATACAACAAAAATGACATGAGAATGTCCAACTGTTACAATATTTAATCCTTAATTAAGTTATGTATTCCAACTCAACAATATACCATGATATTGTCTAGCCTTGAATAGCAATTAACCCCCAAGTACAACATGCTTCAAGTTGTGCATTTTAGAACAACAGTAAAAACTAAAACATGAAAGCTCAAGGAGATTAAGGTTTATTTTACCTTTATGCAATTTAATCATGTTTATTAAAATTTTAAATGTAAAACCAAAAATGTAAGGTTCAAGAACCTTACCAAAAATTCTCCTAAGTTGACTCAGCCTACACCACTTTTTCCTTCCCTTTAACGTTTTGTCCATCCCCTTCTTTGTTAACAAAGCTTGATAAGATAGCTCCCAAATAAGGGTTATTTTGATTTCCCTTGCATGCAGCCATGACTATCTCATTCCCTTACGTGAGGTCAAGAAGAATGAAGAAGAAGAAAATAAGGTACATTAAATTTTAAGAGAAGAACACAGGCTCGAACTTTGGAAACGACATTGTTAAGAGAGATAGTCACGAACCCTATTGGCACCATTCTAGAGAAGAATTATCTTTTGATCTTTGCTCAATTTTTTAAGCTTTATGTCAAGCAAATAGTATTAGAGTTCTATGCCAACTTGCTTAAGAGTATCGATGACCCCACTAGTAAGTTGCATCGCAAAGATTATATGCGAGGCAAATGGTACAAGTTTCGGCTTGCGCAAATCAGACACTTGCTTCACTATCCTTGTACTAAGGATGTGGAATTTAGGGAATCAAAAGATACCATTGCTGCCCATATTACAAACAGAGTCCACCTTACATGGCCTATTGGTTAATAACATCACTCTTCTACCTTGGAACCAACATATGCTACCCTCTATGCCATAGCCACGAGGAATTGGCTTCCCAACAGCTAGAGGCACAATGCGACAAAGAAGATGATTGCTTTTTTGAAGAAGGTGGAAGTTAGAATCGAATTTGATATTGGAGAATTGATCTTCATTGAGATATGCCAACATGTTAAAAATCTTTATAATAAGCTCAATCTCTCCTATCTTTCTCTCATATTTCAAATACTATTTTTGCAAAATGAAAAAAAATGTCAAGGCTATTGAGAAGTATGAAAAGATGCCTCTTGAGCCAAATTTCTCTCACAAGTGGTTAAAAGGAAGGCATACTATCATGGACCTTGGAATATGCAAGAGGAAGAAGCTTCTACTAAAGACACAACAATGTCTGGAACTATCGGCACAGATTTTGACACAGTTCCTGGTTCCTCAAGCATATCAGCTATTGTTGATTAGAGGCTCCTTAAGTTGCTTCCTGATGAAATTGCTACGAATGTGGGGCATATCAAGGACCTCAAATCATGCAATAGCAAGCTATTGGCCATGACATTGGATATTTTGGCCAAATAGCTTTGTTGATCCCTTTGCAATCATTGAATAAAAATGGGGAGTAGTAGTGGGTGATTATAGTGGTATGATTTTTTTTGGGTAACAATAACTACAAACTTAGGTGTAGCACCCCATACAAGACCCGATCGTTGAGTCTAAACTATAAGGTGTCACATTTATTTTCGAAGCAACTACGAATAATTTATAATCCAATTCATATAATTAAACATTCAAATACAAGTAAATTAGGTATATAAAATTATATATTCATTTCCGGGTCTTATACAAGCTTACAAATGTTTTAATGCTAACTCGAGATTGAATTAGAACTAAATTGTAGTGTTTAGAAAACTTTAGGTTGACGTCGCGATATTGGGGGTTCCTTATTACCACGCAACATACTAAATTGGCCTCATCGCAGTGACCAATACTCAATGTGAGCAAGATCTAAGATCTCAACTCTTGTGTCACAGCTTGAAAGGCCAAGTATAAAGAGGTAGAAGTTTGATTTTAGCAGATGAAGGAAAATAGTTGGCTGAAGGCCAAAGAATCTTCTTGGGAGGAAAATTTTAAGTCCTAAGAACAACGCCACTTATCGGAGTTAGAACATGTTTGCCAAATCAATGAAGAGGCTTTGAAAAAGTATCAAGACGACATAAAGAAAAATCTGGTGGAGGCTTTCACCACTTTGCAAGCAAATCTGGTCCTACACACCCAAGTGGCTGCAGGTCCCCTCAACTTGAGTTAGGTGAACTTCAATTGTCTACAGAAGGTCACCTTTGATTTTTTTAACTTCAATGTTTATAATCCTAAAGGTGAGGACTGGGTAAAGTTCCAGAGAGAATGGAAGCAATCGACTAACTTTATCACTTTTTCTGGGCTAGAACAAAAGAGGATAACTTAGAGGATTCAATAGATCTGGAAGAAGTCCCCAAGGAACACCTCTAACTAGATGAAGCCCCCACTGGACCAACTGACCCGCCAATTGAGGAGGGAAACTAAGAATTTTTTGTTTTATTGTATTTAATTTCATGTTCAATTTATATGAACTTTCTTATCTTATTAACGAATTTATAATTTTCTTTCCAACTATCTTACTTATTTCAACACTAACAAAATACCAAAGCATTCGCCAAACAAAAGTCTTTAACTTTACCTGAGGGACTAAACCAGGTCTGGTGTATTATGCATATAGGGCTAACTCTAATCTTAACTTCCAAAGGATTGACTAAATCGAAAACTCTGATACCAATAAAATTGTAACACCTTATACCCAACCCAATTTATCGAGCCCAAATATAGGATGCCACTAGACTTAAACACTTAATCAAAATTTTAAAACTTGAGAAGACTTACTAAATATACCTCTCACTTATTTATTACTCTAAGTTAAAAAATTTCACAGTACAAGTTATTGTTTACAATTGTTTTTCAAATAATAGTGTAAGATATTGAAGCTTAAATATTTATTTAAGGTAGACTCATTTGTGTCGTATAATATCATTTGCCATTTGAAAACATATTTGTAAATGTTCATTTGCATGCATAATATCGCACTTCAACAACTACGTTGACCCATTCCTGGCTTGGTCCCTTATTGGCGAACTAGTTCAACCTAAGAACCTGCACCACAAATGCACACCCATAAGTTCAGCACTTGGCGAGTCTAAACCAGTATTACCTTATAACACTGAGGTTGAAATTCTTGACTTCGTTTTCGACTAGGGCAGATACTTTCAGATTTCAGATTGGTGGATAATAATATACCAACTCTTCCCTTAGCCTTTTTATACATTTTCCACTGAAATGAAAGATTATAGACTTCACACCATATTCCAAGTCCTTCTTCATAATTCCTTTGAAGAAAACAGATTGATACTCATCACAAACGATATTCATCAGATTCTACTCTTGGTAGATTCTTTTGCATATTCCAACGATTGCCAAAATACTTGTTACCTTATGCCATACAGAATATGAAAGTTCCCAGATATGGCAGACATTTATACCACCAACATTCCAGATATCCCAAGTTCCCTATCATGGCGGTCACCAGGAAAGAATCAAAACGGGTTTACTGCTGAGAACTCTTTCAGATAATGCCTCATAGGTATGCCCAGATCTTACCATAAGGATAGAATAACAACTCGCCACAACAACTTCCCAAAGAATTTTGTATCCCTTCCAATCAAGAATTTTTACCACAAGAATTTGGTCTTCAGAGATTTCGCCAAAAAGGCTTTCTAGGGATTTCGATAGAAAGGCTTTTAAGAGATTCCTTGAGTTTACAGTCCTAACGGACCTTGTGTTTACGGCCCCAGTGGACTACATCTTTTCCATGTTGGCCTTCGTGTTTATTATTCTAGCGGACCAACACAATGGGTGTCATAGAGCCTCACGCACATGGTCTTACCCTGTCTCGCCATCTTGGTTTATTATCAAATGATGTCATAGGGCCTCACCCACATGGTTTTACACATATTGTATTCGCCTGTAAGGTTGGGCTGTGATTTGCTAGCCTGGTTTGCAATAAAGTTGCCCTACCAAAGGCGTCACAAATAAAGCTTCTTTCTACATTTTCTTGTGACAAATTTGTCAGTATTGGAATCATACAATAGGAAGGTATTAGACAATGACCATACTCACCTGCAACACAACTTATCACCTGTACCGAGACTCCATGAGCCAACTTATCACAATAGCATCAATTATAACATAATCAACATAAAAAGACATGCAAGAGTCAGGTTCAGAAGCTCACTAGAAACCTACCTTTACTTCGACCTAGGGTTTCTGTTTCGATTGTATTTCCTAATCTAAAAGCAGCAACTTCTTAAAAGATCATAAGATTTTCGTTAGAATTCTCATTACAAACATTTTACTAACATTTCAACTACATGCAACCCTCATGCAGGGCCTTCCTGTAACACTATTCCCTATTGTTCTAATACCTTTCATCATCCTCACTCTTCAACAATCATAACATATATGCTATAAGACTTACCAGAAGGCTGAATCATCCATTGATTAAACGATATCTTAGTTGAACCTTAACGAAGAGAATATCGAGGTTAGAAAGAAGAACTTGAATATTTAGTAGAAAGAAAAACCATTTAAAAGGGTCCCATCCTATAAATATACTCTTAGGCCCTCTAATTTCCCTACCAAATCCAGGGTAGGTAAAAGAAAATTTGACGAAGGTTAACCTCACTATTGACCAGTCATAGGGGGGTCAAATCAATCTAATTGACTCTAGTTGAGAAGTGATCAGCCATGCTGCTCGTGATGATTTTTTTAGTTGGCTTTTTTTAGTGTACAAGAAATCTTTCATACATTTTTTTACTTTTCTCTTTACTCTGATCTCTGCTTTTATTGCTATAGAATCGCAACAACTTCCATCCAAACTCAATATAAGATCCAACTGAACAGTACTTATACAAAACAGGTGTATTATATCTTGACGAAGACTCACGTTTGGCGTGATCTTAAAGACAATTAAGTTTCCAACAACTTTCTCATACACTTGACAGGCTCTTAGTGTTCAAACAATACTCTGAGGCATACCTCTTCATAGGTGTATTCTTTCTTCACTTGAAGATACTCTGTAATTAAATTTTTAGATACAACCAACAGGCGGATACTTTCACGCTAGACTACGCAAACACTCAGTCTCGCCAATGAACCAGTAGAGTGGTAGATCGTACTATCACAGTACACCAAAACAATTATTGGCCATACTTTACTCTCAAATCAGGTCCCCAAATTTTGGGGTGTGACACTCTAAATGTCTTTATGAAGCATATTAAACTTGGCACAGTACACCAAAACAATTATTGGCCATACTTTACTCTCAAATCAGGTCCCCAAATTTTGGGGTGTGACACTCTAAATGTCTTTATGAAGCATATTAAACTTGGCATGTTACTTTGGCCAAAATTTTTTGAATAATGGTATGATATAGGAATCATGGGATAAACTCCTTTCTTCAATTTGGGGTGGTGAATCTTTTATTAATCACCCAATTATCTTCAAGTACTTTGTGCTATACCCAATCTCCAAGCTATGAATGTCCCATGGTGGAGAATAAATAATGGAGTCAAAAGATAACTTTGACGATCTGAAATCAAAGGATAGTTGCACGACCAATAAGATAAGATTCATTATAGATTGTGTCCAAGCAAAGTTCAATGTCACATAGACCATGCATCATGAAATTTATGATAGCCTGATATGTAGTGGATCAGAAGACTTATTTGGTATATCACTTGCAACACAACATTTATCTTTCGAGTAAAGCCAATAGGATATGAACATGTCCACGTTTTTTAAATTCAACAATGTAACTATTTAAAACCAAGAAAATAGAATGTTAGCATATTATGTATTTTAGTTGAAGTATACATTTAATTAATAAATATTCAAAACATTATTACACGACCAAAATGATTCTTTATAGTGATGTCCTACATAAAGTATCAAAGCTTGATTTTAGAAACTCTTGTTACCAAATCTCAGCACGCTGACTAGGAATTAATGATAAAGCTTATTCAATTTGAATTGCAAGTAAATGTGATGAACAGATCTGGGTATCCATAAAATTGACAATCAGCCATAGCATCTTTGATAATTTAGAAACAAATAACGAGGACTCCCCCGTAAAAGTTATTAGACAACTAAATTTCCTTCAAGATCTTATACTTTTCTGATCATCTTTAATGTATTTTACCTTCAGTAGATGCTTATACATCTACAATCTCAGTAAAGTGTTACGATCTGAAACTCTGTGTTGGATTAGATAAGCAAAATGCTCTTTAGTTGTAACTCTTTTTGGCTTGCCCCTTTCTTTTTTGGGTGAACTAACGTACTTAATATCAGTAGTAATAAAACCATTGTCACCATTTGGAAACAAAAGAGGATATTGCATTACCATTAAAAGCGGGTGCAACTTAATCATCCTTTTCATTCCTTCAACAATTAATGCTTCAAATCTCTTTGTCTATCAAAGTCATCAATATCTCCAACAATTAATGCTGCTACTTCAGATCTAGTAAGAGGAGCATATGTTTTTTTGTATCATTTCTTTTTTCCTATCAACCTAAGCTTTAAAGGGATATAATTTGACTCCCTAAATCTATCTTTTACGGAACAAAAGTTTTTTACAATCTTATTGCATTAGTTAAGTATCTCAGTCAATCCTTCAACTATACTTCTGTCCATGTTTGCCTCTTGCTTGTCTTCATGAAATATGGCCATTCTATTAGAAGTTTCATTTTCTATATCATATATATAATTGGGCAAATTTCAGTCTAACACTTGAAGGAGGTAACAATGACCCTATCCTATGATGATTGCGGCCACAAATTTTGAAAGCATATGGACCTGCCCTATAAACTCTAATACAAATGGAGTTGCCAATTTTACCACCAATAGAACTAAATTTAAACATAGAATTATAAACTCTAATATTATCTCTGAAGCAGAACCCTTTCTATAATCAAGTAAATCGTCCAACAATATTGGAGTGGGCTCAAAAGATAGTAATCTAACTAAACCCTCTTGATAGCACAAAGAAAATGTGAGATTCTTAGTGCGTTTTGATGTATCAATCCTTTCTTCATAACACACCAAAGCTCTACAAAAAGGACAAATGCAATTAGGTCCATCAAAATCCAAAGATGAGAAACAACTTCCTAAATATATTAACAATAAGAACAAAATAAATAAAACAATTAGAGAAAATATTCATGATTTATATATTTAGTTAAGTCAATTAAATATTACTCACTAATGATGCGAACCAATCTGCACAATTTTTTTTACCACTACTCCCTAAAGCTTCAAAACTAGATTCAGATTTTCTTTTATTAACGTTTGGAATTTTGAATGCATACTGTTTGTAACTCTCCATTTGGACCAACCATAGAATGCACTCTTATATGAGGTTGAATTGGACCATTTCAATAAACATCTGACCTACAAACTTTTCTTATTTCTTCCTAATTAACTTTTGTATGTTCATTATTCACAACAACTATCTGCTCATTATTTGTCTTTCCTCTAGAATGTCTTCTTTGTAATTTGTTCATATGCACTCTTTCTAATCTCCTACCTCTATTTTGCTTCGATTCACTTACAAAATCCATGATAAACTATCCACCACTACTCAATAGCAATGAAAAATAATGCAATCATAATAAATATCTGCAGACAAAAAAATTGATAATCCAAGAGAAGTACATCTAGGTTCTTTATTCTAGGCAAATAATGGTTATGATTCGAATAATTTGATGTCATGTATTAGATTTTCGTTCTTTTTATCTTAATTTCTTTTTCCATTTGCTCAAATTTTTTTAAAAAAAAATTGAATTGTACTAAGGAGTCCAAAGCTTCTATAGAATATCTACCGCTAGCTTCATCCTTCTAAAATATATAATAAAAGTAAATGATAGTACTCTTACTCAAATTTATGATTGCTTTTAGTGGTATTGTAATACTCGACCACATTTAAATATCATCATTGAAAAAGATAAATAAACAAATCCCCAAAGCTAAACTACTAAGACTGTATAACAAAAATTGGCTTTACTTTTTACTGTTGACTTATTATACTTACAATAAAAAAATGAATAAACTAAGCACCAGAAAATGGATGTTCCCACTTCCCAGTATAAATCTATACTTGCAGTACATTGCATATTGATTCTTAAGCTAATTATTAAGGATTTGAGAGGGTAGTAATTTCTTTACTTTTTGTAAAGAAAAATGCAAGTGTACCATTTTCCTCTCTACTTGTGTGTTCTATGACACAGGTCATCATACCATTACAGACCACCCACCTATTTTCAGTAATTGCCAACTGAATTCTCATTGCTCTTTGATGAGACCTTAACCACAAATTCGATCCAATCATCACTTATCAACTCATTTTACTGATAGAACCCATGCATAGCTTTAGAGACTCTTGAAGTATCCCCAGAGATTCAAATTGCGGTCGCAGTCGCGTTTTCGATCACGTTGCGTTTATCGCGGTCGCTGACATAACGGATGCTATTGCGGTCACTGCGGGTATCGCGGTCGTGAATTTTTTTAAAATTCGCACAACTTATTGTAAAACATAGTAATTATAATTATAATTATAAAAAAAAATCACTTTTAATGATTTTTAGAGTGTTTTCTAACACTTATGAACCTTTATTAATATGATACGAGAACACAACTTTTATAATCATTAATTATTCTTACATTTATTTACTAATTTTCTAAGAATGTTATATTAACTAATAACAAAGTAAAAAAAGAGGAAATATTAAACATTTATCATATTTAATAAGTTTGAAAGTTTTATAGATAAAACAAGTGAAAATTCATACACGAGAGATGCCTTCAATATTTCTTGACAGTTTTGAAAATGGTGAAGATATAAACATTGCATCTTGCAAAAGGAAAAAGGAATAGATAAATGTATAGATTTTCATTAATTATTCCTATTTCCTACCACTTATTCTCACTCTCATTCTACTTTCATATATAATTTAACATGCTTCGATTCTTAATTATCTTTTCATAAAATATACTCCATTCATTTATCTAAAGATATATATTATTTTAAATATTTTAATATAATCAAAATTAAGAACAATAACAAAAGTTTTCTTTAAAAAAAAACATACCTTACCAATAATGATAGTGGTACGATTTAGTTTTCACCAATTAGTCGAATGACGAGGAAGATCAAATCCTTCACCTTCACTTTGGGAGCGTTCTTGACTTGATTCTCTTGGCCTTTGTCCAAAAATATATCCAAAAAAGTAACATTTTCACATTGGTTTTCATTTAATTGATATGGAGGATATATTAGAGGAGGAGGATACATGAGAGGTGGAGGTGGTGATACATTGGTGGAGGAGGATACATTTGAGGCTGGTATGGCATACCATAATTAGGAAATGGTGGATAATAACCATATGGTTGTGGATAACCATGTGAAGGTTGAAAATATGAAGGTTGTTCTGGTGGATAAAAACCTTGAGTGCTAGTAGATGAATCACTACACCCAAGGTTACTAGAACTCGATCTCCTACCAGATGAAGAGCCTATAGAAGTATGCTTCTTGCCTTTTCCCTTTGATGGAGCTCTAGGTTCACTTCTATCTCTCCTAGGTTCAGGAAACATATTTCCATCAAACTCTGATCTGTCACGAAAATGTGCACCAGTGGTACCAACCTCATATACTCTTCCATACTGACTAGAAGACCTAATTTCACCTCTATCACCACTATATCCATCATCCTCATCAATTGGACTTAAGCCACCACCATCGGGTCCATCGCCACTCTGACTTGGAGTTGAACTAGAACTTGAATGAGACAAAATTTGTTGTTGAGATTGATCAACATCCATTTCATCATTAGAGGTATCCACAGGCAAATTTTCACCATCTAACAATGGATTCTCTTTCTCATGAAGCCATTCTGATAGTGGATCAACATCTTCAAAGATATGATCAAGGCTGATAGGATTAAAACTAGCATTTATATCATCAGTGCTCATTCTTTTTTGAAGCATCATCTTAAGCCTCATATTATAATAGGTAAACACTAGTTTTTCAAGTTTTTTATACTTTAACCTATTTTTTGCCTTGGTGTGAATATAGCTAAATGTGCTCCAATTTCGTTCGCAATTTGATGCTGAAGTTGTTTGACTAAGCACTTTAATTGCTAATTTTTGTAATTCGGGAACACATGTGCCATATATTATCCACCACTCAGCTGCATAATATTATTTAAATTTCAAAATAACTTTAAAATGTACAATATAATTAAATAATATAAATTAAATTAAATAATTTAATTAACTGTTTACCCGGATTCATTTGCTTCCAAGCTCTTTGTGCCTGTGGAGTACCGAATGTCTCATGTTTATCTCTAAATAGTAACAACTGCATAAATAAAAGATAGAGTAAAAATAAAAATAAAAATTCTATTTCAAATTATGTAACTAAGTTACAAATAATAGTACTTGAATCTAATCTGGTTAACCATTCTGATTTGAGTGTCAAGAGAAGGTTCTAATCTTTCAATTACTGATCTTGTACCTTCTAATGTTTCTATTAGTACATTCTCAGAATGCTCCACCCCAAATTGAAATTGAGGATTGAGAAAATAACCTAAGTATAGTTTATAAGAATATCATCAAATAATAATCTAAAGCTTAAAATAATAAAATATAAAAATAGTTCTTAATTTTATGAAACATTTTATCTTACCAGCTGAATGCAAGTCGGAAAGCATAAAATTCCATCTATTGTCAATAATCTTTTCATACTCTGTGAAATATCGATAATCTTGTTGAATTGCTCGTTTAGCTTTATCAACAGCATCATAAATAAAGCCCATCGTTGGTTTTTCATCGCTATCCACCAGCCTCTATACTTTTACTAAGGGCTCGTAAACTTTTATGAGGTCATTGGCTTTTTTCTAAAAATCTTTTCCCAAAACAATTTTTTTGGCTTCATAAGCAGGCCCTGACTTTTGCTGTCCTCACTTTGATTCTTTAAATTCCTATATATTCATAAGAAAAATTTAAAATAATATAATTTAAATTATTTGGAACTAATAAAATCACTAAAGGTTGCTAGATTTAAGTAATTATATTAACTAATTATAAAATACTGACCTTTGAATTGAACATTTCTCTCAGACCTTGCTTTTGTCTTGTTATCTCCTCAAGTTGAATGAAATGAGTTGCAAATCGAGTAAGAGCGGGGCGAAGTATTTGTTTCCCTTGTGTATACTTCTTCATCAAATCAACAGTCCAAATGTGATTGTATATAAACCAAGTCACTTTCTTTGCCTCATCTAACACTTTTGCTACACTATGCTCTTTCTCAATATCTTCAAGGCATAAATCTAAACAGTGAGCTACACATGAGGTCCAATATAGATGTTTTCTTTTCAACATTAATTTTTTTCCACTAGCTTTCATTGCTGCCTCATTATCAGTCACTATTTGGAAAATGTAATTTTCTCCAATTTCTTCTATAACTGAATCTAACAAACAGTAGTAGAATTCAACATCTCTACTACGGATACTTGAGACATCTACTGATTTCCAAAAAATGGTTCCTTTACTGCAATAAATAAGGAAATTAATGATGTGCATTTGATTCAAACTGTTGGTCCAACCATCACACATTAGAGTTGCACCCAAATCTTTCCAATGAGTCTTTAGTCTATTTACCCAATCATGAACTCGTTGATACTCTGACTCCAAATACACATCTGAAACCTCATAAGGTGTTGGGAACTTTACACCTTGTCCAACTTCTATTGACATTTGAATTAAGTTATACAACTGTGGAGAGCTTGCTAATTGAAAAGGAAGTCTTTCATATATTAAAAATTTAGATACCGCTTCACCTATCTTCCTTCTAAAACTCTTCAAAAAAGAGCCATTGACCTTTGGTTGCTTTGAACTTTTGCTTCTAACCAATTCAGGTATAGCTCCCCTTAAGGTAAACTCAGACTCACTTGGGATGGATTTACTTGTTCTTTCTCTATGATATTCTCTAGCTAATCCTTGAGAAGATCGCCCTTCTTCATAAATGTTATCCCAAGCACCAGTACTTCGTCTGAATTCTTCCCTTCTATGCCACTCATGTTGTGATTGAATACTTTCTCGAGTTGCTTGCCTTATAGCAGAAACCTCATCAATGAATTCCTCGTGTTCATCCTCCTCTTCTCTCAATTGAGATAAGAATTCATCTTTTCTCCTCTTTTTGTCTACTTTCTTTGTGTTTCCTTCTTTCAGCAAATTCATCATACTTTCTCTAATGACACCTATTAATAAAATAAAAATAATTCACGTTTTATATTATTATCAATTATATATAATCTTTATTGATAAATTTACAATAACATTTAAAAATAATAATAAAGTATCACATACCAGTAACATTAGGGCATGGTGCAACATTGTCGGTTTTATGAGCAATGTGCTCTTTAAATTTTGTTATTCCTCCTTTCACAACTTTACCACAAAGTTTACATACGATATTTCCTTTCGCATTTGGCACTTGAGTTCCAAAGTGCCAACCTATATCATTACTTGGTGCACCATCCAATCCTTTAGTCGGGAACTCTTCACATGGTGGCATGCTTTATTTTTATTTATATATAAGAAACATAAAAATATATTTAGAAATATAAGCAACTCATTTCTTATATTATCAACAATATAGTACAAAAAAAAAGTAAATATCATTAACATGAACAATTTAAATTTATTGTATAATCCATACATTATTTATTTTTTTAAAAAAAAAACAACAATACATTATAACCCATTATTACTTGGTTCCAAAGTTTTTGGTATAAATAGTTTGTTTTGTTCCATCTTAATAAAATTTAAATTCAAATTGGACCAAATTTAAAAATTCAAAATTTTCTTATTATGCAAACTAAATTATATTTAAAAATCTTTTTTAAACTTTCTTAAGTTAAATCTAAAGTTTTTTTTCTTTATTGTGTTAATTTTGCTAATAAATGAGAAGTCTTTCTAAAGCTTCTTCTTCTTTTCTCTCTAATATGAGTTTATAAATATTTGGGTCAATACAAGATTCTTCTTTAGATTTTGGGCTCTTTCATTTATAAATATTTGGGTCATGCAAGATTTTTCTTTAAATTTTGGGCTCTTTCATTTATAATATTTGGGTCATGCAATATTCTTCTTTAAATTTTGGGCTCTTTCATTATTGTTTCTAAATAAAATGAATGTTTTTTTCTCTTTTCTTAGATATGTTTTACTTTTTTATTTACTTGTTACAATTAGATTCTTAAATTGCTTAACATTTATATTTGAAGGTACCATTTCATTGGAAATTTAACTATAAAGTACATGTCATATTTAACTATAAATTTCGTTGGAAATTTAACTATAAAGTACATTTATATTTACTCAAGGGACTTAAGGGGAAAATTAACTATAAAGTACATGTCATATTAAAAATTGTGTCCAGAAATTTATATATGTATTTTTAAATTTAATAAAGAAATTTTCTAATAATTATTTTAAGACAATTTTTAACAATTGACAGGTGGATAAAAGCACAATTTACATGCCTATTTTCTAGTGGTTAAAATGGACGGTGGCTGCCCCTAATTAATGAGTAAAACAAGAGTCAAAGAAGAAACAAAACAGAGCAGCTCAGCAGCATGCCAATTGCCAAATCAATAAAGCCACAATCCAAAACAAAAAACAGAAAAAATAAAAGAAAATGAAACGATTCTTTTCTTTCTAATCTATTCCCTAACCCTAACAAGTAACACCCTAACCAGTAGCCTCCAAGGCTCCAAAAGTCTCCAACTCATCTCAACAAAAATGGCCGAATCTCTATCTCTACTGCTGTTGAAACTTCAAGCTTCAAATGGTGTCCTCAATAGTTAATTCTAAAGAACATATTTGCACTGCACTGCAGATTCAAGACAAACAAGCAAAAATCAAGACAAAATTTCAGGTACTACTTACTTGAAAATTATCGATCTCTGAAGTCTGAATGTGCAAGTGATTAGGGCAGGCCGGCAGGGTTTGCTTTTCAGATTCAAGTCCTCGGCAGTCGGCTCCTCCTTGCTTTCATCTGCTGCTTGTTGTTTGCCCATATATAAGAAACAGAATTTCATATTTCTTTTTCTATTGCTTTTGAGTTTTGAAACTTTTGATTACTTTTTTCTGTTTTTTACTTCTTTTTAGTTTTTTTGATTGAAAGCTCTCTGATTTTGCACTTTGCGGGTAGGGGAATATATTCCCTTTTGTTTTTCATTGTTTCTGTTGATATTTTTGTTTGAGGGGATGACTTTTTTTTAATTTACTGTAACGGAAAATAACGGGAATAGCGGCCCGTTATTGCCGCAATTGGCCGTTACCCGTTAAATTGCAGCCGCGACCCACCGCTATTGGCGTGACTCCGCTTCACACCGCTATTTTCAGCAAAAGCGGTTTCGGACGTGCCGCTACCGCTATATAACGGCCGCTATTCTGGTATCGGACCGCTATTTGAATCCTAGCTTTTAGCTATTCTTTTTGTTAAGTTTGCTTCTATGCTTTCATTTTCTTATCATCTTTTAATGGAAAAAGCCATCAGAACCAACCTTGCTTGACACTACACATTGCCAATTGAAATTAACTTCATTCATAATAGCACATCAAAAAGAAGAAGAAGAAGAAGAAGAAGCAATTCATCTCACAACCCATTACTTTTACCTTCAGCATGCACTAAAAAGACTAGTCCTAGTAAAAGAGGTAGAATCAAAGCCAATCATCTTATAATTATTATTTCTAGCAGCCAAATGCAGACGGATAGTAAAGGCATCAAAATAAGTTTAGTAAGAATCTTTCCCTCTTTCAGTCTAGTAAAATCAACCATGAACAAAGACCGATCCAAGATGAAAGCTAAACTGAAAAGCAACAAATCAAAATGCCCAAAGTTAACAATATTAAAATTGACAACCAATCAAAAAATATACAAGGAAGAAAAAATTACCTGTAAACTCAAGATGAAAGCTTCCTAGTGCAATGGGAAAATTGCAAAGGGAAAGAAGATAATATTAATCTTATACAACTATCAAATAGAAATGAATCACAACACTTGGGATAAGAAGAAATCTTTTTTTCTGGAAAATTTTAATCCCTGCTAATTTGTTCATCTTTCATCAAGTGAACAAAAGAGCAAAAACTAAACGACACCGTTAGACAGAAGAACAAAAACTATAATAAATAAAATTTAGTGGTATAAATCGATTGAGCAGTTAATTTTCAATCACAATCTTACTTTAGCACTGCATTGCTTGTCATTTTTCCCGTAAAGTTGAAGATCAAATGGTTGGTGAGATGCTAATTATCCATATGCTGATTTAGCTTCTTCAAACTTTTTCTTTTACACTTTGGAGTATTCAACAACCATACTCAACATTACCTTCCATTTATTGCTTATATTATATATATTGATTTCAAAATATCAATTTAATCCATATTTTTATTTGTTATAGTAAGTTCTTATTAATTATTTTTGTAGTTTCATAAGTGTTTAAAAATAAGTCCACTGAAGTGAATGAGTTGAATAGATTTATTACCATACAAAAGTTCTTGGAGTTGCTTAAAATCAAATTCAAAATGCTCTTACTATTAAGTCAAGAATTTATTAACAAATACAAAAGTTTTAATTATACATTTATCTATCTATCTTATTTCTTATAAAATTGAACAAAGGAACAGACAACTAATTGGAGCAAAAGTTAAATAATTGAAGAATAATGTCAAATTAAGAAGATTAAATAATTTTATATTTTAAAATTAAATGTTATTTTGTTCCATAAATTCTACAAAACACGTTTCGCCCACAGCCCCAACAATTGTGTTACCAACCACTTTCTCTATTTATCTTTTTAAACATTTCAACTCAACTCCTCTTTATACACAATCTTTGGAGGTTGAGATATAATGGATTAGTCACTGTTAAAGGCTAAGGATTTAAAATTAAATCATAAGTTAATAAAATAAAATTTAAACATTGTTATATACTAGTTTGCGTGTATAATTAAAACATTATTATATACATTTGGAAATAGTATTAAATAGAGGTGATAATGGGTTGAGCTCAAGAAAAAATTTAGGCCCATTTGTTATCCTCAAGTCCGGCCCGAAAAATGGGTCTAAAAATTTGCCCAAACCCTGCCTGGATAAAAATGCTAAAACCTGAGCCCGGCCTGGTCATCTCATATTAATTTTTTTATATTATATTTGTCGAAACCATTTTTTGAAAACAAAAATTTAGTTGTCGACTTAAAAGAAATAAAAATTGGAGTCGCCACCGATCCTTTATTGAGGTGTGATCGGCCCACCTTAAAAATTATTCTGGTCTACGAAATTTGAGAAAACGATTTCGGGAGTCAGTTACGTACGAGGAAGGGTTAGCACCCTCGTAACGCCCAAAATCGGTACCGAATTTGATTATTTAATGTCTTGGTGTCGAAAATTAAAAAGATTGTTTTTAAAATTCCAATGATGAAACTTGAAAAGGATAATCAAATGTTCAAGTTAGATAAAGAAATCGAGACCCAATGCGTTAGGGTACAATTTCTCAAAACCCCCCGAACTTTGAATATCGCTTTTTAATTTTTTAAAGAAAATCTTCATTTCGAGGAAGCTATATGTCATGCCCAATGCGTTAGGACATAACATATTGAATTCCCAAAAATAATTTTTGTTTATAAATTTTAAATAACGAATATTCTCGGTTATTTGGAATTAACAAAGAAAATCGGAACCCAATATGTTAGGGCTCAATTTTCCTCGAAAGTCCCTAACTTTAAATATCGTTTTTTATTTTGAGAACCTTTGAATCATAAAAATGATTTTAATATTTTGACAAAATCAAAATGTATTTAAAAATGTGTTAAAAAACAATGCAATATGAAACAAATATTTTAATTTAAATTATACTTGTATATGATATATATATATATATATATATATATATATATAAAATGATATATAAGTGAATTTTGAAAATGTGTATGAATCTGAAATAAAATGCATAAGTATTATAAAATATTGGTGCATATATATATATATATATGAATACAAAATCATGAAAATAAAACAATAATAAAATACATATAAAGTATATTCATACATTTACAAAAATAAAATAAAAGTATAATATGTTAGTAAATTATGAAAATATGAAAATATATACATAAAAAACAAGCGAAAAATATATTTATAATAAGTTTTGAATAGAGTATATATATATATATGTACATATTATAAAGAATGTATAAACATATATAGATTATAAAATATGGACAATGTATAACTATTATAAAATATAAATGTATATATATATATATAAACTATGAAAATAAAATAATAAAATAATAAAAAATATGTATATGTATTTAAAACCTTTAAAATATATACATATATATTATAAAACACATACGCGTGTATATCTATAGGTATAATAATAATAATAATAATAATAATAATAATAATAATAATAATAATAATAATAAAAAATGACAGATTAAGGATTAAAAACAAAATAAATGAAAATTCAAGGGGCGAATCTAAACAAAACAAAACAAAACACTAATGGATCAAATAGAACACGCAGTTAACAAGAGAGGACCAAAAGGAAAATTAATCCCTTCCTCTAAAACACTGCGCAGCAACACGGACTAAATTGAAACCATTATAAAACATGTGGCGAAATTTAGAAGAAATAAATAATTTAATTTAAAAGCATTGTAAAAAAAGGGACCAATTGAGAAATATCCCATTTTGAAGAAATGCGCGGATCGGGTCGCATACGGGCATGGTCAGTACGGCGCCGTTTTGGACGCTGGGATCAAAGGCTCAAAACGGCGCCGTTTTGATTCCTTATAAAACCATTTTTTTTGGTTAAAATTTTCATTTTCTGTTACTCTTCAAAAGCAAATCAACCCTAGCCTCCTCTGCTAGGGTTTCAAATCCTTTAGGCCGCCGCCGTCAGTCCTTCCACCACGGCTCCACCGCGATCGGTGGCCGGATACTCATCGAGTTTGGTTTTTTGAACCTCGTTGGAGCATATCTGAGTGCCAAGGTAAGCTCTCTTTCTTCTCTTCCTCTTTATTTTTGTTTCGCACATCCAAAAAAATGAAAAAAATAACAGAGAAAACAAATAAAAAAATGAAGAAAATCACCTTCAAAATCTGTTTTTTTTTCTTTTCTTTTGCATTTTCTTTTTTATTTTTTCTATCAAAAATTTGCTAACCCCCTAACATAAATCGATTCCCTTTATATAGCCCACCCTCATTTTACAAGTTTTTTGCTGTGTATATCCTCTTAGTGCTATTCGTGGTTTGCAGGTGTATGGGCGTTGTGCGGGAGTTGCTACGACGTGGGGCGTTGTGGCGAGGGAAGAACGTGGGCAGTTGCGGCGTAGGGCGACATTCGCGGAGGCATGCGAGGGAGTCGTGCGGCGCGTCCTAGGGTTTCTGTGTTTGGCTAATTTGGGCCACACTGCATTTGGGCTGATGTAATTGGGCTTTTTGGGTTTTATAATTTGGTCATTGGGCTGGGGTGTTTTATTGGATTTGTAATTGTCTTTAATTTTAGTTTTGATTTGGGCCCCGGCTGGAAAAGAAAAAGTTTCACACGCTGGTGGTCACCCACGTAGTCCAACAATGCTTGGGATATAGACAGACGAGGGGCTGTTCGAAGGAGCCTAAGACGGTGATGCCTCAAGGAGCAGTTCACAACCTTGTCCTCGTTACGGAGGGCATCTTAGACCCAAGCAGGCACTCGATCGTCGTGTTTAAAGCGAACGTCTGACCTGGGGTTTTGGTAAGCACAAATAGCCCGGTAGAAATGGGGTTTAGCGCAGAAGTAGAGGGTTTAGCGCGGTTGTGGGGGAAGAAATAGTGGAAGTAAAAAAATGAATAATAAAAATAATAATAATTATGGTCCAAGGTTGAATATAACTATTAAGGATAGGGGCCCCTTCAAGGCTTCCTATCCCAGAGTTTCTTTGATCGAATCTGTTTATAATACTGTTGACTTGTTGCAAAGTCAGTTCCAACAAGGACTAGAAAATCTCTAAGGGTATGGCCACGATTTCAGAGGTTCAGGAAGGTGTGCGAAAATAAGAGGAGGTATTTTTAGTAATTTAATTAATTATCAATGACTTTCAACTTCTCCATCTTTTCTTGGAATTTCCAAGGGTGTGCAACGTTAAGTTCCCCCGTATTTTTAAAGAATACAATACGGAGCACAAACCTGATGTTGTTAGTCTACTAGAAACAAATGTCAGTGTCGACAAAGTAGATGGAATAATTGTGAAGCTAGGGTTCCTACATTCACATCGGGTCGAAGCAAGAGCATTTTTTGGAGAAATTTGGATTGGATGGAAGGACCCAATTCTCCTTGAAATTTTTAAGAATCATCTGCAATTTATCTTAACATAGGTGTTTTCTAGGCTCCCTACACAGAGCGTTTTAATCACATTCGTATATGGTATTCGAAATAAAACTAAAAGGAAGATGCTTCAGGAAGAGTTAAAGGGAACCATCCCTGTTGACTTTGTTTCTTGGACAGACTTTAATGTTTTTTTCTCGGAAAGGGAGAAAAAAAGGGTAGAATGATGGGAAGACGATGCTCTTATTTTGGAGAATTCGTTGAATCAAATGACCTTCATGAGCTGGGATATAGAGAGCCAGCATTTACATGACAAAGAGGAGAGACATTGGAAAGATTAGATCAAGCTCTGGGGAATATGACCTGGGTTTAAACTTTTCCAAAGTGCCTAGTAACACACCTTGTAAGAATAAAATCGGATCATCGACCTTTGCTTATTAATCTCTGCTCGGATCTTATTCTACTAAAGGGACTCCCCTTTCATTTTCTGGCTAGATAGACACAACATCAAAATTTTTCAAGTGTTGTTAATGATCTGTGGCGTTATAGTGGAGATATGTCAGAAACTGTAGGAAACCTCACAGCAAGCCTGAAAAAGTGGAATAAGAATGTGTACAGACACATTGGGATGCGTAAGCGAAAACTTCTATAGTCCTTAAGCCATATTCAAAAGGAAATAGAGAGGTCAAAATCAAAATCGATAATTGAAAAGGTGATGGAAATTAGAGAGAAACTTGAGAAGGTACTTAACCATGAAGAATTACTTAGGAAGCAAAAGTCGATGTATGATTGGCTCAAAATGGGAGATAAAAACATGAAGTTTTTTCAATGCCGTACATTGCACAGAAGGAAATTAATCGCATTAATGACTTATGTAACAGAAACGGGGAATGACTTTACGACCCAGAAGAAGTCCAAACTGAAGTAGTAAGCTACTTTCAACAACTGTATTGGGAGAAACCAAGTGGGACGGGGGAATTTCCAATCAGTCATTTTCCTTAGCTGAAGTAGAGTGATATTGATTTTTTAGAGAAAGCAGTTTCAAATGATGAAATTAAAACGACACTTTTTGACATGGCCCCGTTAAAAGCTCCCGATAGTGATGGCTACCATGCCGTATTCTTTCAGAACTAGTGGGATAACATTGGGTGCACAATCTGTGATTGGGTTATAGAAGTTTTCAAAGGCAGGTCTATTGATTCGGAATTAAACAATACATTCATTGTTCTTATCCCAAAGACTTCTCAACCTGAAGAGATCTCGCAATTCTGACCTATCAATCTCTGTTTCGTTCTTTACAAGCTGCTTATGAAAATTATAGCTAATAGACTCAAAGTAGTGAATCCTAAGCTTATTGCACCAGAATAGGTGGGGTTTATTGCAAGTAGGAATATTTCTGACAGTATTGTCATTGCCTAAGAAGTTATCCACTCCATGAGAGGAAAGAGTAGAAAGTGGTTGGCCATTAAAATTGATTTAGAAAAAGCTTATGATAAGGTTCATGGGACTTCATGGATAAATCTATTTAGGCAGCAGGTATACGGGAATTTCTAAGAAAAGTGATTATATCAGCAATTACAATGTCCATAATGCAAGTCTTGTGGAATGGAGTACCCACAGCGAAATTCAAACCAGAAAGAGGAGTACGTCAAGGATGCCCTCTGTCACCTTATTTATTTGTTTTATGTATAGAGTGTTTAGGGCATAGCATCAAAGCAGCTGAGGCCTCCAGTGAATGGACTCCTATTAAGTTAACAAGGACAAGGCCTCCCTTATCACACCTTTTCTTTGCGGATAACTTGGTGATTTTCTCAAGGGCTGACATAAAGCATGATTTACTACTCAAAAGCATCTTGGATCAGTTCTATAGCTTCTTAGGGCATCGGGTTAATGCACAGAAAACTAATATGTTCTTCTTCCGAGGGGTGGATGATAACTTCAGTAACAGATTGAGTAGGCTACTAGGGTTCCAAAAGGTTCACAAGTTGAGCTCTTATTTCAGAATCCCGATTTTTCACAAAAGAGTTACTAATGCTACCTTAAGAGTTGTAGTTAAAAAGGTCAGAGCTAAGTTATGCAATTGGGGTGCAAAACAACTCTGTATGGCAAAGAGGTTCACTTTGGTGCAATCAGTCTTATATATTTTAAATTACTTTATGTAATCTATGTAAGCCCCAAAATGAGTATAAGAGGAGATTGAACATTTTGCAAGGCAATTCATATGGGGTTCTAATACTAGTAGATGAAAGTTAGCACTAGTGGATTGGGGCTTTGTATGCCAACCTCGCCTATGTGGTGACCTAGGGCTGCGACATTTAGAAAACCAAAATGCCTCTTTTTTTTTTTTGGAACTAAGGTTTAATCTTGTTACTAAAGAAGAGGATTTGTAGGTCAGGGTTTTACGATCCAAATATAAGATAAAAGAAAAGATCATTGAAGATATCAAGAGAGGGAGTTGCTCAACTATTTGGAGAAGGATCACAAAAGGGTGGCCACTACTGAAGGAAAACTTGTGCCGGACTATTGGAACAAGAACCTCAATTCGCTGTTGGGAAGATCCTTGGATCCTAAAAGTAGGGCCGTTAAAAATGTATGTACCCCCCAGATAGGCCTATAACGGACTATTTTCTTAATGATATGGTAGCAGAGGATAGAGCATGGAATATGTAGGCTTTTAAGGAATGATTGCTGAAGAAATTGTCAAGAGGATTGCAAGTATCCCTCCACCACACCCTTTAGCTGGCCCTAATAAAATCTTTTAGGTACATACAACAAATGGAAGATTTTTGGTTAAAAGTGCCTAACATACGTTAAAAGCATATACGTGGGATGCAAAAGAAATTAAGTGAAAATTCGTCTGGAAGTATCAAGGACTGCATCATGTTCACTTCTTCTTATGGCTCGTCTACAAACAAAGACTACTTACTGACCAGGAACAGGTGCGAAGGGGAATTGGACAAAGTATGTCCTGCCTAGTGTGCCATCACGAGATTAAAGATATTCTACATGTCCTTAGAGGTTGCGCATATACTAAAAATATTTGGAAGTACTTTGTGTCAAGGAATTATCAGCCATAGTTTTTTTTTTCCAAAAATCTCTCAGAGTGGGTTGAAACAAATCTGGAGATGTCTGGTTGGACGTTGGGGAACGGGGTGTGTTGGTCTACTCTTTTTAGTTTACTAGTATGACGCATATGGAAAAATAGGAATCTCTTTGTGTTTCAAGGTATATCTTGAAATTTTATAGACACCATTAAGATTTCAGTAAGTTGGGTAAAACAGTACAACACAATGCATAATTCAAAAGTGTCTAGAAGAGTCAGGGTGGGTTTGGATGGGCGATTGGGTGCGGTGCGGTGCGGTGCATTTAGCTTACTTTTTGTCTCACGCTACAATATCACTACAGTATCTAATCTCACCGCCACGCTGTTTTTACACTAGCCGCCCATCCAAACTCACCCTCAATTTAGAACCTGATGTATTAGGAGAGTCTTGGAATGGTAGGGTTAACGATTGTTAAACCTTTAGGTAGTTGGGTTGGTTAGGTTTTGTTTTACACCAATTTTTTTTTATAATTTCTTCTTTAGTGCATTCATCCAATAAAAACATATAACATTAAAAATAACAAAAATATTAGTAAATAATGAACATAATAGTAATCCAATAATAGAAACATATAAATAAATGTATTAATACATTAACAAATTTCATATTACTTAAAACATAGAAAGAAACAAAATATTATTAACCAAAATTTATTTTTAAATCATAAATTTCAAAATGAAATATATAAATAAAATGTGCACCTTTTAAAATAAAATTTGTAAATTGAAACAAAAATCACAACATATATTATTTATATAGTTATAGATGGATAATAAAAATTAAAAGATTTATTTTTAAAATATTAAATTATAATTTCAAGAGATAATAATCATTTTAATAGATTTATAGTTTTCGAAACCTAAAGGATAATAAATATTAAAATAATAAAAGCAATCATTTTAATAATAAAATGCAATTTTGAAGATCTAATTGAAAAACACGTCGCTTTGCTATAAATTTAACCCGACTGTCTAAATATGTGTTCAGTCACAGGATTTGACCAATTAATGAAACAAAAATGACAAAGAAAATAAAGAGAGATTGCACACTATTGTTTGTTAACGCAGTTCAGAAACAATCCAAATCTGTAATGCGTCGCTAAGTGAATGATTCTTATTCAACAATTTTTCAAATAACCTATTAGTTTAAGCACAATCTACTATTACACAAAGAAATAATTGCAACCCCAACACTGACCCCAATTCTTACAAATCACTCACCTAAAAAAACTCATTTACATTAAGTATAAACTCTCCAATAAAATCCTAACACGTTATTGCAAAAATATCATGCAAAAAGTACACAAATAACCAACCAAAAGCACTTCAAAAGACACTTCAAATGTGTGACACAACAACCTATTTATAGGCTATAATCGACATCTTCTGCCAGTAGTCTTGATTAAGCAAAACTCTCAATTATAATTTGAATATATCTTTTTGAATTATCCCCAATAATTATCTCAAAATAAAGTAGAATTAATCTCCTTAAAATTAGCCCAAAAATTTACCAAGATAAGGCAAAGGATATTCACAAGTCTTATCCACAAAGTTAAGTCAATCTCAACTTCTTTAAAACTTCAAACGAGACCATAAGTATAATGCACAATAGATATCATCCATAAATCACATCCTAGAAGTCCATTTGCTTATGGAAACACCACATGTAAAATTCCAAGTCAAATAAGCTAATAAAACACTTAGGCTATCCCAACGTTTTGGTTGATTAGGTAACTAATCAGGTATCAATTCTTCAATACTCAACTCTTGGACAACCTTGGTCCTAACAATCTCCCCATTTGACTTTTTAATAAGAAATAAACAAATGGTATATGCTCCCCTTATCAACATGCCATCAGTTTTCAATATATACAAATAAAATTGCAACATAGATGTTTAAAACAATAGAGAATCTACCCAAATACAAGTTTATATAATAGAAAAAGAAAAATCAATAAGGTAGCAACACATCAACAGTAAATCTTCAAATCAGCTCCCCATCACACTAGCCACCATAAATCTTTAAGGGGGTTGCTCATACATGAGCAAACTTTATTAAGCTTTTCTCCCTTACTCTATGCTCACGCATGAGCATGAATCGTAATCAACACAAGCATAAACCATACCATACTAAAATCATCAAACTTCCCCTTACTCTATGCTCCCCTTACCTGTTTGCTTCAAGTATTTTTTCAGGGGATAGGATTCTACCTTTTCAATAACAATGGTTGTAGCTTGTGGAACAAGTACCTTTTTCATGAAATGGAGTATGTTTGATCTTTGAAATATCTTCAATATAATCAACATGACTTGCAACCTCATGCTTCATATGAGAATCAATATCTTGTTGATCTTTGGAGTTCAAATATGATCGATCTTTTCTCACCCAGACTTGTTTCACAATAACTTGTCTTGTTCTACTATTTTTTTGAAATAACTATTTAAACATCTGTTGCACTAATTTTAACTTTCTACATGTCTTTTTGCAACTTGTAATAATAAGGTCTTAAATGACTAGTCTTAGCACAATAATGACAAATCATCATCCTTATTTTGTTCTTCCTTTTCGTCTTTTGATCTTTCATTAGCTTGTAAACATGGGATCTAATGTGTCTAGACTTTCCATAATGGTAGAAAACATGTCTTTTATTATATATTTTACTTGTCTTAAAGGAAAAAGAAATAATTATCTCTTTACATTTAACAAAAATCATAGGAGATATAAGTTTCTTACCAAGTTCATCATGACTAGGGTTGAATCTCCCAACAGTTAAGATATCATCACTTTGCCTTTTATATTTTTTTAGAATAACTTTAACATCATATAACTTTTGCTTTTTTGCTTTCAAAGTTGCATAAGCTTTAGCAATCATCTTATCCTTTTTATTGGCAGATTCATTAAGCATCTTATTAGCATTTTTGAGATCAACAGTTGCATCATCTTTCTCTTTGATCACTATTTTGAGCTTTTCTTTTTCTCCTTTGTGGATTACAATTTTTTTCCTCAAAGATTTATTCATTTACAACATCACTTCCATCTTATTTATCAATCTAACTAAACGCATCCCCTATATTAAATGGAACATTATTGTCATTGTTTAAATTTGACCGAAGGTGAACGTGTGCTAGAATGATTTTTCTTCTTAGACTTCATTACTGCAAGCCAAACATATGATCACCTTTAAGTATGTTTGAAGTCAAGCTCTAATTCCACTTGAAAATTACGTCAATTTACTATAAGTTTAACCTAACTGTCCAAATACGTGATTAGTCACAAGATTGATCAGTCAACAAAACAAAAATGAAAGTAAAGAAAATAAAGAGAGATTCACACATAGTCGCTTATTAATGCGGTTTAGAAATAATCATATGTAGTAGAACCTGGCTTAGTGAATGAATCTTATTCAACAATCTTTCAGATCACCTATTGGTTTTAGCTTAATCTACCCTTACACAAAAAGTTAATTGCATCCCCAACACCAACCCTAATTGTTACAAATCATTTACAAAAAAAACCTCATTTACATCATGTAACACCTATTGCCTGACCCGTTCGTCGAGTCTAGGCATTGGATGCCACAATAACCCAAATTTCTTAATGGAATTTCCTTTCTAAAATTAAATTACTTAATCAAATTATATTGACAAATGATAAAACTTTAGAGTTTCATTTTCATTACTAAATTACAAAGTTTTTGGACCAAAACTCAAAAACATATAATGACCACTAAGCCCCTGAGGTGGAGTCTCTACGGGTGCCCCTCTGTACTCATGCAGCCTCCTACGTTTTGCCTCACTCCTAGCGAAGTTTGGCTTGGTCACTCGCGATGTCTAAATCTTTAACTAGTCTATATTTGAGCAGAAAACTTATAAGTTCAGAAGAACTTAGTGACACCAACATATAGAATTTAAGAAAAGTGAAAAACATCCAACTCAAAAATTCAACTCTCTAATATTTGCATTTAGTATCCCTGGTGAGCTACGCTGGGAAATTGCCCAAGCAGCTTCGAAGTTTGCAGACATTTCCCTTATTTTATGGTCCTTTTTGCTTTAGATCACTAACTTTCACTACTAGTACTAGATTTCCCTTTGCACTGTCGATCTATTTCTTATGGAGGCTTCTTAGAACATGTAGTTCTGTCTTGTGAAAGCTCCACAAAATCCTTGCCATTCCTCATGGCTATATCTAACCTTCGCCATCCATTATTCTTTGATGGACTTCGCTAGCCATTTGGCCTTGAACATTTGTTTCTTCCTTTAACATATGTTTCTTCCATTATTCTTTGATAGACTTCGCTAGCCATTTGGCCTTGAACATATGTTTCTTCCTTTAAGAATTCTAATAAGCTTATTAAATACTTCAACTAATTTTTCTATTGTCTTACAAAATACGAAATTGTTCTTTACCTATTTAAATCATGTGAAAATTTCATAATTTTCTTGGCTGGCTGGTATTTACAGGTACCATGTTTACCTCCTTATCCGAAGAGTTTTCTTTCCCTTTTCACTTTGTCGGGTGTGGAGACTCATCCTCGACACTCCTTATTCATCCAGTGGTCTATGTTTATTAGGCGCACCAACTCATCTCTTCTTATTACTTGTCATTCTATGTAGAACACGATATCTACTCTCACCCTTGACATTCTTCGTAAACATTGATTTCTTTTTATTATGATTTCCATGTCTAACTCTCTAGACGATTTCCCACATCTATAGTCCTGGTGGACCATACCATGATATTTGTCCTGACGAACTATCTATGATATTGTAGCATCTTTCAACTAGGGTCTTATATTACAACCTCATGTTTACCGTCTCGGTGGACTACACTGGCAACCATAGTCCAACTATGGTCTTACACCTTATGTTTACCTGTGTTTATTGTCCCAGCAGACTGTCAAAGGATGGCATACCATCTTTCAGCTATGGCTTTAGTCCTATTTACTATGATGTCATAGCGTCTTTCAGCCATGGTCTTATTCATCTTTATCCTAATGCCATAGCATCTTTCAGCTATGGTCTTACTCAGTTTAGGTGTATAGCCTCTGATCGGTCACATGGCCTAACCATGACCTTTACTCTTTCCATTTCATTCCATTCATTCTTTCATTTCACCGTCCTGTACCATCATGCTCGAACACTGCAATGGTCCCTCCGCAAGGCTCAGAGCTTTGCACATCATAGTTTGCAGTCAGTAAGATCGTATGGTGGTATCTAAAAAACCCATCCCCTTTTCTCATTCCTAACCTTGCCTAACCCATAGTTAGTCACCCCTCTCATATTATGCATGCTCTAATCATACATACCATGAAAAACATCATTAAATAATGTACTACGACAAATATTCATTCAACAATCATCTACTCTTACTATTAACATTAACATGGTAATTTCTCATAATTACATATAGCAACCAGAGGATAAAGTGCAGTCACTCACCTTGTTTTCTCATCCTTGATAGCTTAGCTAATCCAAATGCTAGAGCCTCATTTGTCTTGGCGGCTAAGCATGACAACCCTGTTGTGGTTAAACCAATGGTGGACAATTTTTAGTGACCCAAAATCTTAAATTATACAAATATTTGTGAGTCTTATTCTACTTATTTCCTCACTTCCTAAACACAGAGGAAGATAAGGAAACTTACTAATTCGTCAAATTTTCCACCACTAGACTTAGATTCATACCTTTGTTACGACATGTAGAGCTTCCTTCATCAGCATTCCCTTTTTCTTCAGAATGACTGAAAAAGATTATGCTAGAGGGAGGTGAAGACTTACAAACAAAATTCATGGAATTCTGTCTCCACTCTCGCCCATATTATACACCTTGGGCACGGTCTTTACCGCCCTTTCTCACCATCCATTCTTAATCATTTTGTCTCCCACTTTGGAACCAGTTGGTTCCCGTCTAATAGAACTGGAATTGGAATCCAATTATTTAAAATTTGGCCTAGGATTTTCCTAATTTCCCAATAGATTTTGATGATTCGCTAGTATTTTCAATTTAATCCTAGCTTTCCTGAATTTCTGGGTCAATTATGGTAATCGAGTGTGACAACTCCCCCACCCTTAAAGAAAATTTCATCCTTGAAATTTCCTTTCTTACCTAAGTTTACCGAGGTAATGTCCACTTTATCTTCTCTTTTCTTAGGAAATTCTTTGCATACCTAAGGGCAGTAACTTTTGTCTTTCTTGGGGACACGTCACTACTTTGTCGCCTTAAGTTTTGTCTAGGTCTCATCTAGCTCATCTGCAACTCTACCTTAACTCTTAAGGAATTTTGTGGCACAAGGACCATTTTGTACCTATTCTAGAGGATTTTTACTTATACCGTTAGCTAGTCGTATCTCCGTACAACATTATTAGATACTTTCAGAGTTAAAATGGGTCATATGACAAATACTTGATAAACGATCAACTTTGGCAGACATTTTTAGTTTTCTGGTTATCGAGGGGTTTAAGAAAAAACCTTCTCCAGCTCGACAGGTGTCATCTATGGGTTCAAGGATTTGAATAGTTTATTTCAAAAATTTCCTAAACCTCCCTTAGATGTTTGGCTACTTAAACCAAGGCACCGAGAGGAGAGGTCTTTCGTTAAAACTTACTCTTCAATTCCTTGCCAACTAAGTTTCCTTTGAAATCCCTAGTTTCTCCCTTAGCCTTTATTTCTCATTCATCCGAGCTCCTCTTTCTTTCCTCTCTGATCAATTCTTAGCAAGTCTCTCAGGTAATTTTCTAATCTTTTTCTGTTTCTTTTAGCTTTCCCCCAAAATGGTAAGAATTAAACAGAGTCATCGTGAGGGTACTAGCCATTGCAGTAGTGGTAGCACAAAAAATCGTAGTGGTGACAGGGAAGGCAATGGGGCCAGACCCAGTGGTCGTGGGGGTAAGAACCCCAGTGGAGATCCCTCTGTTTCGTTGCACCATAAATCAATGGGAAATGGTCCCCTTCCTAGGTGTTAGAGGGATTCAACTTCCCAACTTCACCTACGATTTCAGTCTTGTCCTAGACGAGTGTCGATTAAGCGATCATTCTAACAATATCTTTCATCATCTCTATTTGTTTGAAGTCAGGTTCCATCTACCATTAAATCCCTTATTTTGCCCTGTCCTTAACGTGTATGGGGTCGCACAGAGGTAACTCGCCAGCTTATCTTTGTGGACCTTAATGGCCTACTTTATCGACTACAGTTTGAAGGGTGAGTTACCCATCCCTGGCATTTTCCAAAGAATCTACCAATTGAAGATGACTTCACTTGGGTCCTCTGTTGGGTTGGCCCACTTTAGCACCCGCTAGGGCATGAGCCCATTATAAAAAACTGAGCTTCTAACCTTCACCTCAACAGAAATAAATTCATCTAGGTAAGGTGTAATCTAAGAAGCGAATTTGGGTTCCCAACCCAATGGTTTATTCCTCTTGAATCTGTTTGTACCTGTAAGCAACAACTATATAATGAGGCTGCGGGGGATCAATTCAATTACTTGAAGTCAGATATCTCTCTCGTATCGAAGAGCCTTTTTATTGTTGGAAACACCTTTCAATTATGTTTCAAGAACCATAGCTCAAATGGTTACAAGCCCTCAGATTCTGGTATTGAGACTATCTTTCGAGGTGCACACCCCTCTGACAAGGTGTGGCCTTACATTGCTATTGATGATTTAGCTGCTATTTTAGTTGGGAGGAAGGAAGAACCTCTTAATTTCTTTTATACTTATTATCGGCAACGCGTGAATCATTGGTCCAATCCACCAACAATGGTTGCTGGTAAGTCTCTTAAATAAAGATTTTATTCCTTGTATGACTAATCTCTAATATTTATTTGCAAGTGCTATCTAATCATCCACCCTATCTCAAACCTTGAGCAGTATGGACGTGAATGTCATTATGGAGAAAGTACAGAATTTCATCGCCAATGCAAATACAAAGGTGCAGGTGGGTGGTAGCAACCATAATAGGCCGAGGACTGAAGGGAAATCTAGTGCGTTGGTTCATAGCAAGCGGGGTAAGAGACTAATCAATTTCGAGAGGGAGCTTACTCCGCCTATCCTCTCGTCTCACCCAGAGACTCAAACTGAGTCCATTACTTCTATGGACATTACACCGCCTAAGGAGTCCACGCTTCGAACTGCCCCTTCTACACCGCCATCTCTCTATGTTGGGCCAAGGCAAAATCCCACTTCTTTTAGCAGGACGTCAAGTCTGCTCCCTTGGCGGGGCCATTTTTCTTCAAGTCAACTTACTTTCTCCCCAATTGGAATTAGCCAACGTTGGGAGAGGGACCTATCCCAGGAATTGAAAGAATATACTCTCCTCTATTCCTCTAAAGCTCGTAAAATAACTCTCTTAGAGTTGCTAGACACCTACCAAATCATGGTGAAAGAATTTGGTTTGTTTGGCTGGGCCCTCCGTGATCGATGTCACAAGAGTGAAACAAATCAGGCTCAATTAGAGGTGACCCTAGCCTCTCAAAATCATGAACTAGTTCAATTTCACTAGGCGTAGGAGGTTGCAGTTTGTTAGGCTTAGGAGATCGCCGAATCTGCCTCTAGCTAGGAGTCTTAATACAACTCCTTAAAAAAAGAGCTTGAGAATAGGGTCCATCAAATGCATGACCAACTGAAGGTGCAAGAGGAGCACTACTTGGCAGATTTGGAGAGGGTCCAAGAGGAAAACATTGAAGCTCTGGAGCAATACAAAGTAATGATTGTGGCTGGGATTGTAGATTATCTTTCCAAGTTGAGGTCCAATTACATTCTTTATGCCCAAGTTAGTGTGGGCCCCTTTGATGTGAGTCGAGTGGACTTCAACTACCCGCGCCCTTAACGAGAACCCAGGATTTAATGAAATGAATCCTTTTGGCATCAAGTGGGAAGTGTTTTAGAACAAATGGAAAAATTATGGTGGTTTCTTTTTCTCACTCGATCCTAAGCCCTCTATTCCTGCTCCAATCGAAAAGGCTATTGATGAGGGGAGGAAAATGTAGAAGAGCTGATCCACTTTCTAAGGAGGATATCATATTGCCTTTTGGCATTTGTACTAGTTTTCCCTATTGGAATAAAAATTTTCATTCTCATTATTTTTTTGTTTTATATTTTTCATCATTCTGACTATAATCCGTTAATTTTGTACTTATCTTTGTCATGCTTACCATCGCCTATCCCCATTCGAAGGACTAAGCCAGATATATTGCAAGCATGTGTATAGGGGCTATCTCATAACACCTACATCGAGAGGATCAACTAAACTGAAGTTTTGATACCACTAAATTGTAACCCCGTTGTTCAACCTATTCGTCGAGTCCGAGTATTAAAGCCACATCCCCAACACCCCCATTCATCCAGTAGTCTATGTTTCTTAGACGCACCAATGCATCTATTATTATGACTTGTCATTCCAAGCACAAGGCGATATCTACTCTCACCCTTGACATCATTCCTAAATAATGGATTTTTTTAGTGTGATTCGCATGTCTAAGTTTTTATAGGATTTCCTTCATTTATAGTCCCGATGGACCATACCGTGTTTTCTATCCTGATGGACTATCCTATGTTTCTCATCCCATCAGACTATCTATGATGGCATAGTGTCTTTCAGCTAGGGTCTTACACATTACAACCCCGTGTTTAACTTCCCGGTAGACTACACTAGAAGCCATAGTCCAACTATAGTTTACACCTTATGTTTTCCCGTGTTTACTGTCCCGGCGGACTATCAAAGGATGCCATAACATCTTTTAGCTATGGTCTTAGTCTTGTTTACCATAATGCCATAGCATCTTTTAGCCATGGTCTTACTCATATTTATCTTGATACTATAGCGTCTTTCAACTATTGTCTTACTCAGTTTAGGCGTATAGCATCTGATCGGTCTTGTGGCCTAGCCATGATCTTTGCTCTTCCCATTTCATTCCATCCATTCCTCCATTTCACCGTCTTATACGTTGATGCTCGAACACTTCAGTGTTCCCTCTGCAAGGCTTGGGGCTTTGCAAATCACGGTTTGCACTCAGTAAGATCGTATAGTGGTATCTAACAAATCCATCCCCTTTTTCCATTCCTAACTTTACCTAACCCATAGTTAGTCACCCATTTCATATTATACATGCTCTAATCATACATACCATACAGAACATCATTAAGAAATATACTACACCAAATATTCATTTAACAATCATCTGCTCTTACTATCAACATTAACATGGTAATTTCTCATAATTGCATATAGCAACTAGAGGACAAAGTGAATTTACTCACATTTTTTTCTCATCCTTGATAGCTTAGATAATCCAAATAAAAAACCTCCTTTGTCCTAGCGGCTAAGCATGACAACTCTGTTGTGGTTAAACCAATAAGGTAAATTCTTAGAAACCCAGAATCTTAATTTATACAAAAGCTTTGAGAGTCTTACTCTACTTCTTTCCTCAATTCTTAAACATAGAAGATGATAAGGAAACCTACTAGTTTCTAAATTTTCTCCATCACCAGGCTTAGATTCACGCCTTTGTTACAACATGCAGAGCTTCCTTTGTAACATTCCAAAATTTAGCTCAATAAAAATGTATAAATATATAAAAAATAAGGAATTTTCCCAATGGTTGGTCATTAAATATGGAAGCATGAAAGTTAGTTGGAGGTCCCAAGTTCATGTCCAATCTTCTTGGAAAAAAAATTAATGTTTGCAAAATTCCCTTATTTTTTAATGTGTTGTCGTCCAAGCCTAGTAAACCTAGGTATAAATAAAAATTTTACTCAAAATAATCAGCCTCTAACTCTCTTTTCTCCTACCTTTGCCATCCCTAACCTCCTCTCCCTCTCTTGATCTTTATTTTTTTTCTTTTCTCCTTCTCCTACCATTGTTGTCGTCGCACCTATCACCACCATTAACTATTGATTTTTCTTTCTTTGTTTTCAAGATTGAGCATCATCTTCATCCCCACCTTTATTTCATTTTTATTCAATTAGAGTAGCCCTAAAACTAAAATCTTGAATCTCCAAGATCAACTCCAACCTTGCAAAGAAAGTGCTATTGTTGCCCATCACCATTAGCTTGTGTAAGATTCTTTTTATTTTAATTTCATGGGTAATATTGCAAGTTAAAAACCTAAATTTCTAGATCTGGAATTTGGAGAATTTTTAATTTAGGTATTTTTCCTGATTTTAATTAGACCTCAAATTATTTTAAAATTCACCCTTAATTCTAGCCACGAGGGTGGTGGTGTGTGCGCATATGTGTAGAAAAGGGGGCTGTTTTGTTTCTTGAATATTGCCCATTTAGTTTTAGCCTTAATTTGAGTTCTTTAAATTTATAATCATCCTTTAAACCCATGTAAATTATGGAAAAACATTCTTGATCATTTGGTCATTCCGAACCATAAATTTGGAAGTGTAAGTGCAATTAAGCGTAAACTAGTTTGTTGTTTCGACATAGTTGTGGGGTAAAGGTTATGGATTGATTAGATGAAGGAATTTAATCATTATTAGCTACCAATTTTCTAGTATATTATTAAATTAGGTGCTGGCACAAACGTCCTAAATCAACCGTAAAGCCGAAGGACGATTGCACATACGATTTGCATCAAAACAATGTAAGAAATCTAACTAGTTTGGATTCGTAAAATAGTTATAATTTTGATAATTGGTTTGAACCCATAAAGGGATATTTTGGGCCTGGTTTAAAGGTAAATTCAATGAATTTATATTGAATTTTGGTTTAGTTTTGTATAAGAACTTATTAAGGAAAATTAGAAGATTTGCTAGTGTGCTGCGAGGAAGCGAGAAATAAGTCGTGGGTCCTAAACTCGTAAATTTGTTTGATAATGATAAATTTCATGTTATATTTGATAAATTAGCTTGCTGATTGGATTGGCCTAATAGCCAAAATATTAGTTTTGTGATTGGCCAAACCAGGTACATTTCGAGCCTTAAAAGATTAATGTGTTGAAAAAATTGCTAGTTTGATAGTATGAATGTGTGATTGAGATTGTTATGCATAATTGTATCATGTGATATGAGAATGTTTGACTGAATGGTATGAATTATTGAGATATTAGGTTTATGCATGATTTAAATGCATGAAATATTTGCTTTGATGTATATTCATGGGGTTGCTATTTATGCACAATGAAATTCGTAAAGTATGTGAAATTGAATGATATTGATAGATACCATCTTGATGGTATTTTAAAAGTTGGAACACTTTTTCCTTTTACTGAAAGTATGTGATTATTGAGGACATGTTGAACATGTCAAATAAATATGAAAAGTATTGAAATATGAATATGTATGGCTTTGTCTGACATATTGCATATGCATTTGGGTTGGATATATTGTGGTTGACGGAGGAGTTTCGTGGAGTATCGACGGTATATTAAGTCCACATATATTAGTAGTCAGTGCACTGCATTTGGTATCGAGGGGATTGGCGATTTTATCGCATATTATATGTTATTGGCGATTTTATTGCACTATTTGATATTCGACAGATTTTCTACATTATTGATTATTGGTGGTTTTGCCACATCGAGCTATGCTCACATTTGTTAGAGTTTGGCAGACGGGTTTTAAGGAACTCGTGGTGTGTAGCGGGTGGTATGGGTAGGATCTCACATGTGCATTTGTCACGATCTTGTGCATTTAGATTGTTATTGATAATGTTTGAATGTGCTATGGGTATCTCTATAAAATTGCTTGAATGAATGCCTAATGCATATTTGTTCAGTCCCACATTGAGCTTGTTAAGCTCACCCCATTACCTTAACTTCTCAGGTATTGAACAACCTTAGGATCGAAATTGGCATGTGGACGTACGACGGACTTTGGAATCAATTTCATTATATTACTTTAATTTTATTTTTGGTTTATTTTCTCATTATTTTTGTTATTTGGTTTTTAGATTGTAAGTTATTTAAAACTGTAGTTTGGTACTATTTGTGTTTTGGGGATTAGCATGCATGCATGACCCTCATACTTGGATTAGTTTTACGGATCTTGCATATCGAAATTGGACTATGCATGATACATGGCTAAGTTAATAATTGTACTAGTAATGATATTTTTTCGCTGCTAAGAAGGTATTCAAAATGGTTTTTCTAAAGCAATGTTGACAATTAGGTTTTATGAAAATTTACCTAATTCGCTAATTTGTCTAAAGCATAGTTGGACTAAGTAAAGGAACGTTTTCAAAGTTAAGAATATAAACCACGATTTTATAAAAAAAGAGTACTTGAAGGTTTGAAACTGTCATTAGAGTAGGTTCGACACTAAGGTGTCGAATCTGGCCTTCACGATTCTGTCATAACGTCTAGGCCAGGTTTTGGAGGTTACATTTAGTGGTATCAGAGCTTAGGTTCAAAACATCAGACTAAATTTTCAAACCTTTTCAAAACGGGTCTATATGTATGCATACATGAAAAAGGCATATCTTTAAGAAAAAAGCCACAAAATTTTGAAAATACCTTTTATAGGGGATGACAGAGTCCAAAGGTCCAATGCCAAGTTTATAAAAATAGTAACGAAACTTTAGTAAGAGTATAGAGACTATTGCATAATACTTTAATGAAATAATTATAAAATGTGAGTGCGTAAAAGGCTAAACAAAGTACTAAAAGCTCTTACTTGAAAATTGTAGATTCATAAAACATAGAAATGAGCACACGTGGAATGATAACTCTTGGTAGGAGGGGTGTTGGGGGCAACCTCTGAGGGCTCCGGTTGAATTGATTGCATCATTAGGGCCAGAATAGGATAATAGGGTTGCTGGGGCTCCAATAGGAGGAGTTAGTCGTGGGACAATTGCTAGTGAGGCAGAATTGTTTAGGCGTATTGCTGAAGCTACTCCTACAGTATTTGAGTATTGGATAGAAACCATTGAATGGATTTTGGAGGATCTGGACTACACTCTTGAGCAGAAGCTTAAGGGGGTTGTGTCATTGTTAAGGGATGAGGCTTATCGATGGTGGTAATCAGTGATTGGTGGTACACTCCTAGAGTGAATTAATTGGACTTATTTTTAGGATGTCTTTTAGAGTAATTTTTTGGGCCCTCATTATGTGGAGGCCTGTTGTTTGGAATTTATTGAACTTAAACAGGGAGACAAGATAATTTTTGAGTGTGAGGCAAAATTTCTAAGGTCGAGCCGCTATATACCTAGTATGGTGGCGTCTGAGCAGGAAAAGAGTTTTTGTTTTTAGGAGGGCCTAAGGTATGATCTCAAGGTTTAGGTAGCTCCACACTAAGAGCGTTTGTTTGAGGCTTTGGTCAAAGAGACCAAGATTATTGACGAGATTAAGCGAGTGGTGCACGAGAAGAAAGGGAAACATAGAGATTAGCCCAAAAGAGAAACGGGCCCTACTGGCCCAAGTTTGTGACCTGTTAAGCGGGCCAGAGAGGCTAAAACACTATAGAATAGAAAAGCTGTCACACTCCAAAATAGGGCTCAGAAATTTTAACTTGAGTGTTCAAAATTTTGTGACAGGGTATACTGGTAATGTTTCAATTATGATTTTTTAGAAAATCAAATCAATTTCTAAAAATGAGTTTTAAATCCATTTAATTTCTAAAATAGGATTGCTTTCTAAAAGAGTCAAAATTGAGATTTTTTATGAAGCAATTTAACAAGGTTTTAAAATCCAAGCTAAATAACCTCTCTTCACCAAGTTATTTCACGTAAAAAGTACCCAAAATTTGTGTTTGTCATCCCTTGATTCTCTTTTGATATTTTAATCAATTTTGAACTTCAAATCCTGATTCCTTTTGAGTTCTATCATCTTTTAAGTTATAAACCTCTATAAAGACCAAGAAAATCACCCAAAAAACTTCATCATCTACATCAACTTCTCCAAACGTGGGTTTTTTCAGATTTGTGTCAAAGCTCATATTGCTTCCATCGAAATTTTAGATTCGATAGGACCTAGTAAGAGTAGATATAAAGGCAAAGAAAAACTAGTTTAAGCTTTCGGCTTTTCAGCAAAAGCATAATTGGAGAGTGTTTGGAATAATTTGTGGACATGATTCAATGCATTATTTGGGAATTTAGTAGTAGCCTAAACCCCTACTCTAAATTCTGAGTGTAAGCTTTCTCATACCTATGTTATCTTGTGAATGAAATACTTTTGTGCTTGTTAATATGTGAATTGAGATGAGATCCAATAACATGTGATATGTGGTTATGATAACTGTTGTGAAAGTGCAAATACGTACATGTTATGTATATGTTAAATGTTACTGACAGTGTTTTGTTAAAAGATGCAAATATGCAGTGATTGTGTACAGATAATCGGTAAGTGATATGTGTTTGACTCCGGATATTTTAGCATTGCAATCCTGAAACCATTGAATATAGTTGGCAAGCCATAGGATTGTAAGTACTCACCTATATGTATAGTGAATTTGAGCGTTTTGGCCCTAGGACATGTTGGAGGGATAAGGGAATGTGAGCTAAGCTTCATTCAACGGGACATGTGAAGGGAAATAAGGAGAGTGTTAGCTTTATGCTTCACTTTTGGGCCTTGTTTGACTCTATGAGTCTATGTTTGGTGTATTGTAGATTCGTGTATCCAATGAGTGATGATAAAACTCACTTTTATGTTTCATAGCTCAAGTGCCAAATTATCTTAACTTATGAATATGTATGTATTGTGATGTGTGCTTATATGACATGTGACCATTATGCAATTTATCTATAAAGATGCTTTAGAGTATTGTCGTCTATGCTTGAATGTTATGTGATTTTACGAGAAATATGACATATGCTTAAACGTCATGAGATTATATGAGTATGGTGATATATGCTTGTATGTTAGGTGACTAAATGTGTAATAGGATATATGCTTAAAAGTGAATATGTTTACTATGTAAAAGAACTAATAAAAATGCACGAGTAAGTATATTATGACACTAAAGTTGGAACTGTTACTGTTATGCTATATGGTTGTTTAGTTAATGCTTGATGAACTGTTTGCATGGTACTTGTTCGAGGCATTCACTGAGCTTGTTAAGCTCACCCACTCTCTTTTTTAACTGTTGCAAATTAGTTGTGTGTCGGTGTGAGCGGTGTGGTTGTCCAAGGAAGTCTCGTTTATTTCTGTAGGTGTTTATTCGTTTATTTATTTACATTTTAGGGAATAAGGCAATGTGGTAGATTTATGATTGGTTATTGCCATGATGTATTTGGACTATTTAATGGTTTTGCTTTTGTTCTTTGTTTTATAAGTATATATATTTGCTTAGGACTATAAACATAGATGTTGGCACAATGTTTCTCGTTTGGCCACGTTTTGATGATTTGAATTGTTAAATTTAGCCATCGAATGAGTATTAATCAAAGTATTTGTTGCATGACGCATTGGAACCATTTTGGAATGAGCTAATTGCATACGTATGTTGTATTTTATGCCCAGGGGTAGATGAATCGATATTTGGGGTTTAAAATTGATACTTTTGTGTTTTAAAATGTGTAAAAAGTTAGAATAGAGATTTTGTATTGATATCTTGGCCCGAGTATCGATACTCCTGGTGTAATTATCGATACCTTTCGAAAGGTTCCTATATTTTCTGATGTTTTGAAATTTGACGAGAAACATAATGCAAGCATGGTATCATTTTTCCAGGTGGTATCGATTCCACACAGAGAAAATATCAATACCCTAGTGTCAGTATCGATACCTATGAACATATTTTGAAAATTTTGCTAAATGGACCTTGTGCATGTTAACACTCATTGAGAGGACTGTTTATGGTATGCTTTTCATGTAATAATAATTAACCAATTAAGTGAGCTAAAACTTACAAGCATATTATAATAAAGGACGTGTTGCTTAGAATAGGCTTTCCACTTATTGTGAGTGAGATGAGGCAGTGGTGTGGCATCCCGTATTTGGGCTTGGAGATCAGGCCGAGTATAGGGTGTTACAGAAGTAGTAGGCCCTAGAGAAGGGCAGATTCGGGGTTTGCCAGTATTGTTAGAGGTGCCATCTGGGTTTGTGCTGGAGGAGGATGGGTGCTTGATTGGTATGTGGTTTGATGGAGCATAAGATTAGGGATTGTCCTCACCGTCAAGATCAGATGCAAGCTCTGACTTAGAATCAAGGCCCAGTTGGGGATCAAAATTAGAGAGGTAATCAAGATGATCAGAGGGGCCGTAATCAGAATTGAAATAGGAATTGTAATCGGGGTCAAAGAGCACCAACTCAATGTGTGAATTGAGTCGAGTTGAGGCAACCTACCTTGGTTTCTACGGCTAGGTGCCGAGCATGATGAGCATTTGAGAGTGGTTTTATAGATACTCTATGAAAAACAAAATATGCTAAACTCATTAAGTGTGAATTTTGGTTGAAGGAAGTAATGTTTTTGGATCACGTAGTATCGACTGAGGGTATTCGCGTAGATCCCAAAAAAGTTAAAGCTATCCAAGATTGGAGGCAATCGAAGAATGTTTCGAAAATTCAGAGCTTTCTGGGTCTTACTGGGTACTATCGAAGGTTTGTTGATGGTTTTTCCTTGATAGTAACCTATTGACTAAGCTTTTGAGGAATAATGATCCTTTTAAGTGGAGAGTCGAATAGTAGGTCAGTTTTGAAAAGTTGAAATTCGTGTTGACAGAATCCCCCATTTTAATTCAACCAGAACCCGGTAAGGAATATGTTGTGTATAGTGATGCTTCGCATGTTGGAATTGGTTGCATCTTGATGCAAGATGGTAAAGTGGTAGCCTATACTTTGAGACAACTTAGGCCACATGAAGGTAACTACCCCAATCATGATTTGGAGTTGGTAGCTATTGTGTTTGCTCTTAAAATTTGGAGACACTACCTGTATGGTGAGAAGTGTATTGTTCACATCGATCACAAGAGTCTCAAATATCTCCTAACTTAGAAGGAACTTAATTTGAGGCAACAGAGATGTATTGAGTTGTTAAAGGACTATGACTGTACAATCAAGTATCATCCTAGTAAGGCCAATGTTGTGGTCAATGCCTTAAGAAGAAAGCCAATGTTTGACTTGAGGGCTCTGTTTCTTCACTTGATTCTCTTTGGTGATAGTGGTATTTTGGTAGAATTGCAAGTAAAGCCTACTTGGGTTTAGGAAATTAAATATAAGCAGAGTTTGGATAGAACTCTAGCACCTCAATTTAAACAGGTTGAGGATGGATCAACTGAGGACTTTGGGATTAACTTTGATAGAATTTTGTGCTTTAGAGGGTGATTTTGTGTGCCTAATGATCAGAATTTGAGACAATCTATACTTCAGGAAGCACATAGCAGCCCTTATGCTATGCATCCTGGTAGTACTAAGATGTATCGAGACTTGAAGGAACTATTTTGGTGGTTAAGTTTTAAATGTGAAGTGACTGACTTCATATCTAAATGTTTAACTTGCTAGCAAGTTAAAGCGGAGCATCAGTACCTATCAGGGTTGCTACAATCGATTCGAATACCATAGTGGAAGTGGGAGAGAGTGACAATGGATTTTGTTAGTGGGTCGCGCTTGACACCTACCAAGAAAGATTCGATTTGGGTTGTAGTGGACAGATTGACTAAATCCACCCATTTTGTTCTTGTTCGTGCTGATTATTCTCTCTAGAAGTTAGCTAAGCTTTATATTTTTGAGATAGTGAGATTACATGGTGTACCCGTGTCTATTATTTTAGATTGGGATCCTAGATTCACATCTCGATTCTGGAAGAAATTGCACAAGGCTTTAGGTACTTGGTTGGATTCCAGTATAACCTTCCATCCGCAATCTGATGGTTAGTCAGAAATGGTCAATCAGATATTGGAGGATATGTTGAGGAGTTGTGTAATCGACTTCCAAGGTGGTTGGGAAGAACATTTACCTATGGCAGAGTTTGCCTATAATAACAGTTATCACTCAAGTATCCAAATGGTATATTACGAAGGTCTTTATGGTTGTAAGTGCCACTCACCTTTATGTTGGACTGAAGTGGGAGAAAGGAAGTTGATTGGCACAGAGTTAGTCACTAGAACCGAAGATAAGATTCAGTTAATTCAAGAAAGACTAAAGGTAGCTTCTGATTGACAAAATTTGTATGCCGATTTGAAGCGTAAGGACATTGAGTTCAATGTGGGTGATTTGGTTTTCCTAAAAGTCTCTCCATGGAAGAAAGTTTTAGGTTTGGTTGAAATGGTAACTTAATCCCTAGGTTTATTGGTCCTTATCGAGTGCTTAAGAGGGTTGGTCCTGTGTCTTACCAACTCAAATTGCCTCCTGAGTTAGATCGTATTAACTATGTATTTCATGTCTCGATGTTGAGATGGTATCGATCCGATTCCACACATATTACTTTAGTCAAGGAGATTGAGGATAGACCCAATTTTTCATTTGAAGAGGAACCAGTTCGAATATTAGAATGTGAGATCAATGTGTTAAGACAAAAGCAAATTCCAGTAGTTAAAGTACTGTGGAGAAATCATGGCATCGAAAAAGCTACTTGGGAGTAGAAAAACTCAATTCGGCTTCAGTATCCTCATCTTTTTGAATCAAGTAATTTCAAGGACGAAATTACTTTAATAGGGGTAGAGCTGTAACATTCCAAAATTCATCTTAATAAAAATGTAGAAATATATCAAAAATAAGGAATTAGCCCAATGGTTGGTTATTAAATGTGGAAGTATGAAAGTTAGTTAGAGGTCCAAAATTCAAGTCCCATCTCTTGCAAAATAAATTAATTTATGCAAAATTCCCTTGTTTTTAATGTGCTATCGTCAAAGCCTAGTAAGCCTAGGTATAAATATAATTTTTACTCAAAATAATCAGCCTCTAACTCCAAGATCAACTCCAACCTTGCCAAGAAAGTGCAATTGCCGCCCATCTCTATTAGCTTGTGCAAGACCACTTTTTATTCTAATTTCTTGGGTAATCTTGCAATTTAAAAATATAAATTTCCATATATGTAATTTAGGGAATTTTAATGTTTTTAAAGGTATTTTTCTAGCTTTTAATGAGATCTCAAATCATTTTAAAATTCAGCCTCAATTTTAGCCACCATGGGTGATTGTGTATGCGCATATGTGTAGAAAAGGGGGTTGTTTTGTTTCTTGAATCTTGACCATCTAATTTCAGCCTTAATTTGAGTGCATGAACCCTTATAATCATCCTTTAAACCCATGTCAATTAGGGAAAAACGTTCTTGATCGATTGGACATTCGGAACTCACAAATTGGAAAGCGTAAGTACAACTAAGTGTAAACTAGTTTGTTGTTTCGACATAGTTGCTGGGTAAAGGTTATTGTAACACCCCCAAAATTGGCCTAAGAGTTTTAAGGGTATTTTATAAATTTTAGCTCTAGAGTGCTCGAAATTTCTTAGCATGGTAAACAAGAATTATATTCAACTATGTCATTATAATTGTTAAATCAATTTTTGAAAAAGTGTTTTAGAAACCTTCAATTTTTGAAAGAGGACTATTGTAGTTTTACCAGTTTATAAAATTGAACTCATTTCTTCCCCGTCAACATGTTTTCACATTAGTTTTTCCTCGTTATTGTGCTTTTCATCCTTTTGATTTCCTTAGCTCTCTCCACTCGATTTTGATTACCAAACTGTAAGCTTTTGATTTCTGTCAACACCCAAGCCTTAAACGTCCATAGAATCTCTTTAAAACACTTAAAATCTCCATAGATTTTATCATCTTCTCCAAATGTGGGTTTTTCAGGTTTGCATCAAAACTCGTCTAATCTTCCATTAAAGGTAATATTTTGAAATCTTATGAGTTTTTCATGATATCTAGTCCTTACAATTGAAGTATTAGCCATTGAATCACAAGTTTTTAATAAAAGCTGAAAATGGACTCATTAACGGTGGATTCCGAGATTTTGGGTAAAAATGTGATTTTAAAGTGTTTTTCTATTAGTTTCAATGTGATTAAAAGGTTTTTAAACTTACATTTAAGAAACACCCCAAACCCAGCCTAGGCGTTATGGCCGTATCTGGCAATGTCACACGATAGTGTTTTTGAAAGCTCGTTGTTACGTTGAAAACATTCCATGTTATTATATTTTGTAAACCTTTGTTAGAACTTAGGAAGTCGTCCTTATTCATTTAAAACATTTGTTTTGAAACATCCCTCGTTGCGGAAGTTTTAATAAAACAGTTTAAGTGATCATGCGTTTAGAAACTACTTTAACTTTTTGAAAACCGAATTTCCTACGACCAGTAGGTAAAAATCGATAAAGTAAAATAAATAAATAAAAACCCAAAATTTAAAACCAAAGTCCCAGAGGGTTCTTAAATTACAACCCAAATAATCAATAATAATTAAATCATAAAACGTAAATTGAAAACCATGAAGTCTAAAAATTTCTGTGGTCACTGCTGAGTCCTCCGTCGCACTGATCTGTCTAATTCTGGGGATTACCTGTGCACATTAAAAAAAAGGGTGAGTTTATGTAAACTTAGTGTGTAATCCCGCAGAAACAAACAAACAATTAGTATTCACAGTGCACAGTTGAATAGTCTTGGGCCTAAGCCCTTTTCAGTATTGGTGACAATTTGGGCCTTAGCCCATCTCAGAACAGTGTCAAAAATGCAGTAGGGCCTTAGCCCATCACAGTATCAGTAGTACTAACAGTTATGCAGTAACAAAATCCTACCCATCCAGCCTCTACACACCATCTCCGTCCAACCCTACACTCCATGTGGGGATATAATCAACCCACCCATCCCTACACTCTAAGTAGTACCGAATGCGGCACAAAACAGTAGTTTACAGCCGAGCTGCCAGTAAATTAGGCTTAAAGCCTTTCAGTACACTTCCTCCGAATAACAACCCCAAACCCAATGCAATGCAACATCCAATGGATGATATGCTATTATACAATTTCAGTACATATATTCGGTTTAGATATTAACATGCTTAGTACAAATATCATTCAGTCGACTTGGGCGACCCGTGCAACCTTAGAAACATTTCGGTAAAAATGGGCCCACACGCCCGTGTGTGCTCATGTGACCACTCGGCCCAAATTGGCCTTGGCCGTGTGATCCATTTTTAATGTAACCCAAGCTAGCTAAATATTCATATATGTTTTCACTATTTACTTACATGTTGATTCAAAGCTGTCTACTTGAGTCATTGTCACTAAATTATTTATATCTTAAGCTAAAAAATTCTAAATTAAGATCCACTTGATGTTTCCGAAACTAGACTCAAATATATTTCTACCATAAAATTTTCAGATTTTATAGTTTATCAAATAAGTACAGTAAAATCTTCAAATCTATCTCGATTCTAATGTTTGACAGCTTGAACCTTTCCTTACTAAAAATTATTTATCTCTTAGTACGGAATTCATATGATGTTTTTGTTTATTTCTCTTTAAAATAGACTCCTTAAGGATTTAAACATATAAATTTAAATCCCTAATTAATTTTTTACAATTTTCGATGATTTTTCAAAAGTCAGAACAGGGGAACCCAAACGCATTCTGACCTTGTCTCACAAAATTCATTATATCTCATAGCTTACAATTTCATTGCTTAGATTGTTTCTTCCATGAAAAACTAGACTCAATAAAATTTAATTTCATATTTTATTCAACCTCTAACTCAATTTCAACTATTTTTGATGATTTTTCAAAGTTAAACTACTGCTGCTGTCTTATTTCTCTTATTTCTCGACAGCAAACAATTTTGGCTTTTTGCTAAATCGTATTTTCTGCATTTCGGGTACACATCTGGTATCATTTCTGATGCGTAAGCACTCCTAAGCCTCCAGAACCTAAAAATCAACCAACAATTCTCTAGATTAATCACTTAATTCGTTTTTAATCAACCAATTTTGGAAGGAACTCGACTAAAAACCTAACAAAACCCTTACCTGGCTTGAGTTTCCACGACTTTGTGCAATCACAGCATCGGTTCAAAACCACCAGCCCCTTAATTAAATCCTAAACACCAGAAAGGAATCCCCCTTTCAGAGATTAACCAAGAATGATTAACAATAGACAAAATCGTTACTTACCGAACATACGCAACCAATGGTGAACTACCAAATTAATTGGAAAATAAAGAAAGAAACGGAGGGGAAAAAGAATGGAAATTTCGGCAGCAACTATGGGAAAGAATCGACAGAGGAGGGAAAAAAGAAGAAGAAACGTTTGAAATAGTTTGGGTAATTGGAGAGAAAATCGAAACTTTACTATTTTTTTCTTCTACAAAAAGATAATCAGATTATTTTTTGATAATATCTCCCTCATTATCTCCTAAAATCAGTCCCTTTTAACCAACTAAAATACAACTACTCAAAATTTTGCCCTAACACAAATCTTAGCCGATATTGGAGCAAAAAAACTATCTCCACGCCATCATAGAGAATTGAACACATGACCTCCTTCACACCAACACTCCACTTATCCACCAGACCAGTAGGCCTATTCTGTTAATTATTTGCTAGCTTTTACTTAAAAGCCTACTGACCAAAGAAACGGCTTATTCATAAAAATACCAAAATTTGCCCAAGTCTTGGCTTGAACTTGGGACCTCTCACACAGACAGAACACTTAACCACTAAAGCAGATACACAGTTGTGTCACACCTTCGCAAGAACAAAAATAAAAATTCTGGGGCGTTACAATTGAAGTTTCATTAATGATTTCTCATGTTTTAATGAATTTGGTGAAAATTGCCTAAAAGATGTCGAAAAATGTCGATACCATGAACTGAGCATTTTAGTGTAATTTAAAAGTTGAGAATTAGGCGTAGATGATTAATAAGATGAACGCAAATCGTTTTAGGTGAAAAGGTTAGACATAGACTGAGTTATGAGCATTTTAAGTTTGTTATGTTAATGGTTTTGAGCTACTTGAGAACTCAACTTAGGCTTGTGTTTTGGTTGGTTTGAGTGAATTGTTGGTCATTATTTGACTGTGTTTGTTGTATGATTGTTGTGTGTGAAGCCTTGGATTCATTAGGGCCTTCAACCAGTTAAAGAAAGAGCTAGATTGAGCTTTTGAATTCTCGGCGAAAGCATTAGTGGTGAGTGTTTGGAACCACTACTCGTAGACACGAGTCATGCGTATTTGGGAATTTAGTTGTAGCCTAAACCCCTACTCTAAATTCCAAGTGTAAGTTTTCTTATATCTACATTTGTGTGTGGTTTATGTGCTTGCATGATTATGAACTTGTGCATAGTGATGAGAAGCTTAAATATGCGATATTTGGATATGATAATTGTTATGAAAAGTGCAAATGTATACATGCTATATATATGTTGTATGAAAATGATAGTGTTTTTCGAAAGTTGCTAACATACAGTGATAGTGCTCGGATAATTGGTAAGTAATATGTGTTAAATTGGATATTTTGGCCTTGTGATTCTTGAAAACATCGGATATAGTTGGCATGCCATAGGATTGTGAGTACTCACCTATATGTATAGTGATTTTGGGTGTTGAGGCCCTAAGACATGTTTGGAAGGATAAGGGAATGTGAGCTAAGCTCCATTCAACGGGACATGTGAGGCGAAATAAGGAGAGTCTTAGCTATACGTTTCACTTCTGGGACATGTTTGACTCTACAAGTCTATATGGTGTGATGGAGATCCGTGTATCTAATGTGTGATGGTAGAGCTCACTATAAGTTTCATAACACAGGTGCCAAATTATATTGTATTATATATATGTGTGTTGTGTGACAAATGCCTTAAGAAATATGTGGTTTCTATGCAAACTATCCTTATAAATGTTATGCAAATGAACTGTTAGATGATGTATGTTAAAGTGTTACGCGTTACTAGACATAATACTCTAGTATCGTATATGTATGCGGTTATTGTGGATGCATGACGGAATGTCTGTGTTGTGGTTATTTCACTCATTCATTGAGCTTGTTAAGCTCATCCACTCTTTTCAACATTTGCAGATTAGTAATGATTCGGTGTGGGCGGTGTGGTTGTCATAGGGAGTGATCCAAAGAAGACTCATTTATTCTCGTAAGTTTTCTTTTAGTTATTTTCGTATTGGGAAATAAGACAATGTGGTAGACTTGTTTAGTACCATGATATGTTTAGATTATTTACCAACTCTATTGTGTTTTAGTTTTGGAATTTTTTGAGTTTATATGTTTGCTTATGCTCATGAAATTTAATGATGGCTTGATGTATCTTACTTGGACATGTTTTGACGACTTGAACTATTAAATTTAGCCGTTGGGTGATTATTTATCAAAGTAATTGATGCATGATGCTTAGAAACTGTTTTGAAGTGAGTTAATTGCATTTGTGTGCTGCATTTTCATGTTCAAGGGTAGAAGTATCGATATTGGGTTCCAAAATTGATACCCCTATATTTCAAAATGTGCAAGAAGTTAGAATAGAGATTTGGTAGCGATACCTTTTCTCGAGTATCGATACTCGGGGTTAAAGTATCGATATTTCATGACAGGTACTGATAATTTTCGAGACTTTGGGATTTAGTCAAGAAAGAGAATGCAGGTTTGGTATCGTTTTTACAGGTGGTATCGATACCACTTAGAGAAAATATTGATACCCTAGTGTTAGTATCGATACTTACGGACACATTTTGAGAATTTTGCTAAATGAACCTTCTGCATGTTAACACTCGTTTTTAAGATTATTTATGGTAAGATTTGCATGTAACAATGATAATTATCCAGTTGAGTGACCTAATACCTACATGTATAATCTAATGAAGGATGTTTTGCTTAGAATAAACTTTCTACTTGATGTACATGAGTTCAGATGGTGGTGTGGCATCCCGTATTCGGGCTTGGTTACCAGGCCGGGTATAGGATGTTACAATTATGGATTAATTATATGAAGGAATTTAATCATTATTAGCTACTGATTTTCACGTATATTATTGAATTAGGTGCTGACCTGAACATCCCAAATTAACCGCAAAGTCAAAGAACGATCGTACGCACGGTTTACATAAAAATAATGTAAGAAATCTAACTAGTTTGGATTCGTAAAATAGTTATAATATAGACGATTGGTTTGAACCTATAAGTGGGTATTTAGGGGCTGGTTTAAAGGTAAATTGATTGAATTTATACTGAATTTTGGTTTAGGTTCGTATAATAATTTATTAAGGAAAATTGAAAGATTCTCTAGTGTGCTGTGAGGAAGCAAGAAATAAGGTGTGGGTCCTAAACTTGTAAATTTTTTTGATAATGAAAAATTTCATGTTATATTTGATAAATTAGCTTGTTGATTGGATTGACTTAATAGCCAAAATATTAGTTTTGTGAGTAGCCAAACTAGGTACATTTCGAGCCTTAAAAGATTGATGTGTTAGAAAAATTGTTAGTTTGATAGTATGAATGTAACACCCCTAACCCGTATCCTTCTCTAGAATAGGGTTATAGAGCATTACCAGAGTTTACAAATTAATTTTTAGACATTTCATCAAGCATTCATTTTTATAACCAATCAAAATCAAAACATTTATGAGTTAACATTAACCAATTTAACCTATACAAGTCATTATAACCAGAATCAAATCATCCAAAATTACCAATAGAACCAATGGATAATGTGATATATCTCCAACAAGCTTCGAACCCAATCGAGCTTCCGATAATCATTTCAAAACATCTAATAATTATACCTATTACCAATAATAATTCAATTCCAATAATAAAACACACATATATATAATATTCATTACCAAATAGCATTCAATTCTATTAAAATTATACAAAATATAGTTCATACAAACTTACCGGGCTAAATTGCGAAATAGCAAAATTCGGGACATTTTGGAAAATTTCTATTTTCTCAATTTCCACCCAATCTTGATCTAAATTAATATTTCATTCAATTTACTAATTTAAACAATAAAACAATTCATTTCATGCAATTTGGTCACTTTTGACATTTTTACAAATTTACCCTTAAATTTTCACATTTGTTCAATTTAGTCCCTGAACCTAAAACATGTAAATTGGTCATTTTAATGAAAACTTATGCTAGTTGAATAATCATATATTTTCCTCCTCCTCCTCTCCATTCCACATCCTTAATGTATATAACATGCTTATATGTAACATTATCTATAATTTCACCATTTATTTATATATTCATTCAAAGCTGTCCACTTGAGTCATAGTCACTAAATTATTTATATCTTGAGCTAAAGAACTCTAAATTGAGATCCGTTAATTTTATATGAAACTAGACTCACATATCTTCTTACCATAAAATTTCAGAATTTTTGGTTTAGTCAATAAGTACAGTTTATTCTTTAAAGTCACCTCTGTTCTGTTGTCTGACAGTTCCGACCCTTCTTCACTAAAACCTAATTATATCCTTTCTCTATAATATTTCCCATCACTTTCACTTATTTCTCTTCACTAATATATCAAGAACATAAGATTTTATATAAGAAAACTCTACTACAACATCTTTTCCATACTATTTCAATAATACCAAACTTAAAAATATATTGAAATCTCAATGTTCTTACATTGTTCTATTGATTTCAATCTTTAACTTGATTTTCTCTCTCCTCCAGCTTCAATTTCTTGAATCCAACTTGATATTCTAGCTCCCCATGGTCTCCTTGTTATCTTTATCTCTTGATGGATATAGAAATTCTTTTGATTTCTAGGTGAAAATGGTAAGTTTTTGGAGGAAGGACCAAATTGTAAAGAAAGCAAAACTTTCCTTCGTTCTCTCTTCTCCTCACATTGGATGCATGGAAGATGATGGGTTGGTTGCTTTTCATCTTTCTTTCCACATATATATATACTAAATAAATTAATAATAAAATAATAAAATATCATTTAAAAATCAAATTAAAATATTAATAAACTAATATTTATTTAATTAATTAATCTAAAATATCACCGACATCATCATTGCCTTCTAGATTTATCTCTCTTCTAATTGACCATTTTTCCCTTTATGTTCTTTTAAAATTCCATCCTTGAGTCATCACTTAATTTGGTAAAATTATGATTTAGTCCCTCAAAATTTTTCACCTTTTCAATTTGGTCCTAATTCATCCATTTTCCTTGGTTTCTAGATTATTCTACCCTTAAAATATTTACACTATTGGTCCTTCAACTTTTTCATATTTACACTTTAACCCCTTAAATTTTGAGTATTTACTCTTGGGCCACAAAACTTCTCTCACTTTTGCGATTTAATCTTTTCTTGAATGAATATGTCATAATATACTTCTCAATGTTGACATAACTCAAAATTACCCTTTTATCACTTTATTTCCTTATTTTACCATATCGTGAATATTATCTTACTTTCTTCTTGTAGTATTTTTTGGGTATTACAATGAATGTGTGATTGAGATTGTTATACATAATCGTATTATGTGATACGAGAATTTTGATAGAATGCTATGAATTATTGAGATATTAGATTTATGCATGGTTTAAATGCATGAAATATTTGCTTTGATGTATATTCATGAGGTTGCTATTTATGCACAATGAAATTCGTAAAGTATGTGAAATTAAATGACATTGATAGATACCATCTTAATAGTAATTTGAAAGTTGGAACACTGTTTCCTTTTACCGAAAGGATGTGATTATTGAGGACATGTTGAACATGTCAAATGAATATGAAAAGTATGAGTTTATTTGACATATTGCATATGCGTTGGGTTGGGATATTTTGTGGTTGACAGAGGAGTTCCGTGGAGTACCGACGACATATTAAGTCTACATATATTCGTAGTCAGTGCACTGCATTTGGAGTACCGAGGGGATTGGTGATTTTATTGCATATTATATGTTATTGGTGATTGTATTGCACTATTTGATATTCGACAGATTTTTTGCATTATTGATTATTGGTGGTTTTACCACATTGAGCTATGCTCGCATTTGTTGGAGTTTGACAGATGGGTTCCGGGGAACTCGTGGTGTGTAGTGGATGGTGTGGGTAGTATCTCACACTGAGATTGTTTGAATGTGTTATAGGTATCTCTATAAAGTTGCTTGAATGAGTGCTTAATGCATGTTTGTTTAGTCTCACCCTAAGCTTGTTAAGCTCACTCGATTACCTTAACTTCTCAGGTAATAAACGAACTTAGGATCGAAATTCACAAGCGGACGTACGATGGACTTCGGACTCAATTTTGTCATATTACTTTACTTTAATTTTATTTTTGGTTTATTTTCTCATTATTTTTATTATTCAGTGTTTGGATTGTAAGTTATTTAAAACTGTGGTTTGGGATTGTTTGTGTTTTAGGGATTACTATGGATGCATGACAGTCATACTTGGATTAGTTTTACGGATCTTGCATATTGAAATTGGACTATGCATGATACACGGCTAAGTTAATAATTTGAATAGTAATGGTATCTTTTCCCCTGCTAAGAAAGTATTCAAAATGATTTTTCTGAAGCAATGCCGACAATTAGGTTTTATAAAAATTGACCTAATTCGCTAATTTGACAAAATCATAGTTGGACTAAGTAAAGTGACATTTTCCAAAGTTAACAATAGAAACCACAGTTTTATTAAAGAGAGTACTTGAAGGTTTTAAATTGTCGTTAGGGTAGGTTCAATACTAAGGTGTCTAATGTAGCCTTCACGATTCGAACGTAACGTCTAGGCTAAGTTTTGGAGTTTACATCCTTCATCTGCATTCCCTTCTTCTTTAGAACTAACGAAGAAGATGATGCTAGGGGGAAGGTGAATACTTACAAACAGAATTCATAGAATTCTATCACCACTTTTGCCCATATATATACTCCTTGGGCATTGTTCTCATCGACCCTTCCTTTCATCCATTCTTAATAATTTTGTATCCCAATTTGGAACCAGCCGGTTCCCGTCAAATTCAACTGGAATTGGAATCCAACTATTCACAATTCAGTCACAAGGATTTTTCTAATTTCCCAACGAAGTTCGATAATTTTTTGGTTTTTTAGTTTAATCCTATCTTTCCCGAATTTTTGGGTAAATTATGGTAACTGAGTGTGACACATCAAGTATAAAGTCTCAAATAAAATCCTAACACAAGAGTGGAAAAATATCAAGCAAAAAAAAATACACAAATAACGAACCAAAAGCACTCTAAAAGACATTTTAAATATGCAACACAACCTATTTATAGGTTAAAATCGACATCTTCTCCAAGTAGTCTTTGTTAAGTAAAAGTCAATTATAACTTGAATATATCTTCTTGAATTATCCCCGATAATTATCCCAAAATAAAGTTGAATTAATCTCCTTAAAATCAACACATAAATCTACCAAGATAAGTGCAAAGGATAAGCACAAGTCTTATCTACAAAGTTAAGTCGATCTCAACTTCTTTAAAACTCCAAATTAGATCATGACTATGATGCACAATAAATATTATCCATAAATCACGTCCTAGAAGTCCATTTGCTTATGAATACATCACATGAAAAGCCTGAGTCAAATATGCAAATAAAACACCTAGGTTGCCCCAATGTCTTGAATGATTAGGTAATTGTCCCAACGTCACATGAGGAGCTGGTATCGTGCTCAAAATATTTTTTAAGCCAAGCTAACTTGGGAAATTTTAATTGAGAAGCTCACGTGGACCATACAAAATTAAGAGATTGAATTTTCAAATGATTAAATAAAATAGGTAATTAATTATAGTACGAGGACTAAACTATAAGGTATTTAAACTAGTGAAATTTGATTCAGGATTTGGGCTAGCCTTTAAGTGAAAATTGTGCCAAGGATTTAAAGGCAATTTGACCATAATTAGAGTTTGATTAGTGGGAAAAAAACTTGATCATCACCATTCAACTCCACTAGGTTTTTTAATGATAACTAAATGCCCATTAGATTAATTTTAATTAATGTTAATTAGGTGATTAAATTATATTTATGCTTGGTTAGTGGGAAAGAGAAACATGGTTGACATTTTTATCATCTCTTTATCTTCAAAATCGTAGCTAAGTTTCTTCCTCCATTTTTAAACCACAAATTCAAAAGGTACTTAAGCTTTTCATTCTAAATTTTCATAGATTTCTCTAGTAGGAAGTTAATTCTAGCTAACCCGTTGTTTAATATTTTGTATTATGTGAGATAATTTAAGTTACCATGGTAGGGAATTGTGAAATTAAGTTGAAATTATGAAATCTTTTTTGATAAGCTTGGTGTATATGAGAACCATGTTAGTAGTGAAGTGGGTAGTGAAGGAATAAGCCTGATATAAGCTTAAATCTTTGTGGTCATTATTAGGATATTGGGTGAGCAATTTGTAAAGAATGAAAACTATTAGATAATAATGCTATGGATTGATAGTTTGATGTCTCTAAAAGATAAATACAGAGTTAGATTTTGATTTGATCGAGTAAATAACATGATACGAGCATTTCAGATATAAAGATTAAAAAGGGGCTTAATTGTAAAAGTGTACAAATTTGTTTGATTGTTGATTCTGCCTTTGTTGATCAGAAACTAATATCATTTTTGTAATTGAATTGTCAAACGTAGCGAAAATCAAAGAGGATTTTTGAGAATCTAAGGCGGTAGAAGACGATGGATAACAAAACTGGTTTCTGCTATTATAATTTTCTTTCAATTACTAGTTCGTTGAAGAATTAGTTGACATAGCCAAATGTGAAATTAAATATCAAGGTAACATCTACACTTGGAAGCTTTGAGATGATGAATTGGTGTTGTGCTTATATAAAATTTTCTTATACTTGATTGATACTTTAATATGTTTATGTGTGCTTAAATCATAAGTGATGGTACTTTAATATTAGCTATGATGATATGCATTCTTTTATTGCATTAAAGACTTTGGTAAAATGATAATAATTGATGATATATGTGTGTGTTTGAATTGGTAATTAAAGATAAGATAAAAGTACTTATACTTGGAATCTATGAAATAAATGATGCAAGAGTATATTATATACATTTAAACTATCAATTATGATATTCGAATGTTAGCTAATAGTTAAACAAGTCAAAAGTGATAATCATTGATAAGGTAAATGGATTTATGATTGAAATCTTGAAATGCTTGGAATAATGTTGTTGTGTTTATATGTAGTTGAATTATAAACTATGATAGCATGAATTGAACTTGTAAGTGGTTGTGATTAAAAATAATAATGTTATGGTAATGTATTACATATATTTGAACGATAATGTATGATACATTAGTGATACTATAACAATGAATATTGATCTGTGTTATAATGATAATTCGAATGACAATGCCCCATTAAACAATGTTAGACATAGTTCGAGTATAGTTGGAAAGTTATAGGGTCACTGATACAGTGATTTACTAGGTGCAATTCCGTAAGGGTCGTAAGCAAATACTAAAGCCATCGTTTCCTAGAAACCCGAGATGATAAGATAAAACCGTATAGACAAATACTAAAATCCACTATTGTTGGGTAACCCCAGATGGTAGAATAATCTAATATTAAAAGTCATTGTTGTCGGGCAACTCGGAATGACATAATAAAATAGTCTCAATTCCCAGAGGGTCATGGACTCATTCGTTATACATATCCTAGTATCGTTCTAATGTCTATGTTAAACAATAAAGGCTGAAATGAGTGAGTAATGAATAGTGAAAATAAAATTGATATTGTTGAGAATAAAATATATATTATGTGATAAAGTCATGAATAGTTGAAATGACTACTAAATTATGAATAATACAGATTGAGAAATGGTGAATTAGTTGAATAAATGATATACCTGTAACACCCCAAACCCAGCCTAGACGTTATGGTCGAATATGGAGAAGCTACATCAACCCGTTTAAATAAATCAAATTTAAAATCTAACTTAGAAATCGAGTGATTGGAAAATATAAATTTTTTGGCACAACTCTTACGTTGATATTAAGAAAAACTCATGTGTAGATCATATTAATTTCACAAAAAAACTCTTAATTTGATCTCGTTTAAAAACTTTTGTTTTCAGTGTGCGTTTCGAAAATATAAGTGTGGCAAAACTTCTTACATAATTTAGTTAAATGTTATGTTCTAAAACACTAATCTTACAATAAAATCACTTAGAGACCTATTTGGTTTCGCAGTAGAAAATTTCAAAGTTTTAATTTTAAAAACAAATTCTAATTTGGTAAATCGTATGGTTTTGCAGTTTAGTATTAAAATACCAAAAGCCGATGAACGAAATACAAACCAAACTTAGTCAAGAACAGAATTGCAGTCCCAAAAGTCCAAAATAATAAATTACGAAAACTACCTTATTTTAATTATCCGAGAAACAATCCAAGCTCCCACACTCTGTCCAGTCCTAAGTCTGAAGGCCACCTAAAACGTATTAAACAAACGAGTAAGCCAGAATTCCAGTGTGTAACACATCCTAAGAAACAAATTAGAAACACGTACACAAACAGACACAATTTCAAATACAGATTCAGATGTATTCTCATATACAGAGTCAGATGTATTGTAACACCTCTTACTCGTATTCATCATCGAAACAACGTAAAAAGTGTTATCAAACGATCTGATATATATATATATATTACTAAAATTTTGACATAATTCCTTTTCATAAACATTCAATTCCTCCTGCAAATTTTCGAAACACAATTTCAAACAACTTCAATATTTCAACCAAATACAATTATATGTTCAGACACAATTTATCCATCCACGACATTCTAATTACTTTGTTAATAGTTTAAGGAAACAATTTATCAATTAATATACACCAACATTTTAAACCAAACAATATTTTATACATATATATAAATTTATACCACATTACATTAAGTCATTTATACATGCCATTTTTCAAAGTATTGGTTGCAAAATACCCAAAAGATGATGATGATAGTGTGGATGATGTTCTGACCCCATCCAATTACCGAGCTGATTAATATCACTATAAAACAAGGAAAAAATGAAGAAGAGTAAGCTTATAGCTTAGTAAGTTTGTATGTAATTGATAAATAAATTTCTAGCATGATACCATATATAATATAATTTTTATCATACATAAATCTATTATCTATTCAATTTCCAGCAAATTGTTTCTCTGCATCACAGTCACTAAATTATTTTTATCTGGAGCTACGGAACTAAAAATTAAGATCCCTAAATTTTACCTGAAACTAGACTCATATAAATTCTTATCATAAAATTTTCAGAATTTTTGGTTCAGCCAATTAATACAGTTTATTCTCTAAAGATTCCCCTGTTTCACTGCTTGACACTTCTGACCTCTCTTCACTAAAAGTTAGTTATCTCTTAGTACAGAGTTCAAATGATGTTTCCACTTATTTCTTTTGAAAATATATTCAATAAGAAATTTAAGAATGTAAATTTAAAAACATAATTATTTTTGTACAATTTTTAGTGATTTTCCAAATTCAGAATAGAGGATTTCAAAATCATTCAGACCTTGTCTCACTAAAATTCCAATATCTCAAAATATATAACTCCTTTGGCATTCTTTCTGTTTTATGTGAAATTAGACTCATTAAGCTTCAATTTCATGTTTTATTCAACCACTAACTCAATTTATATAATTTTTTGTGATTTTTCAAACTAACATTACTGTCACTTTCTAAATCTATTCTATTCCAACATCCCTCATTCACATAGCACTATAACCATTTATTTTATAACACAATACAAGACTTCATCACTTCAGTCACTCTTTCGCAACTTATCACGTTCCAATCACATACTCATATCTCATTGAACATGTCAGTATAACAACAAATATTTGGGGTTTTTCACACAGTACTACCGATGTTACTTTTATCATTCGATACACGTAGTAGCCTTCACATAGTACTACACACGTGATCAAGTTTTACGGTTCACGTAGTAGCCTTCACATAGTACTACAACGTGATCAAGTTTTACGGTTCACGTAGTAGCCTTCACATAGTACTACACACGTGACCAAATCTTTTCGGTACACATAGTAGCCTTCACTTAGTACTACACATGTGACCATCATTTATAGATTCACGTAGTAGCCTTCACACAGTACTACACACGTGACTAAAGCTTCTCGGTACACATTGTAGCCTTCACTTAGTACTACACATGTGACCATCATTTATCGATTCACGTAGTAGCCTTCACACAGTACTACACACGTGTTCATCGATACCTTATTCAAATATTTACCATTCCGACAGTTCCACAAAGATTTTTACTTTCCAATAATTTACAATTTCTCCATAGCACATTATAATATAAATCTTTCCACTCAACTCCATAACCAATTTAATAATTCGATTTAAATCACTTCAACCATTACTTGCAGTTGCTATATCCATAAACCAAACTGATTTTAAACAAATCAATTATCAATTTCAAATTTCTAACTTTAATATAACTATTTCATATCCATCCCTTTCGCATATATTGTCACGAAATATAAAAAAATAATTATAACAATGTATTACTTACATACAACTTACCTCGATACAAAATGTAAAGATTTTGGAATTTAATCCCCAATCTTCTATTTTCCCCGATTAAGGTTGACTTCTCGTCTTTCTTGATCTATAACAGAAAATTAAGCTTGTTTAACTTTCACATTTATAAAAACAAGCTTCGACTCAACTTTTGTCAAAATTACGATTTTGTCCCTAAACTTTTGCATAATTACATTTTTGTCCCCAAGCTCAAAAATTAAATTTTACTCCTTATTCTTATGTTTTACAACATGCTGAACACTTTTTCCTTCTATGGCAATATCAAATTCTCACTCTAACATGTACTTATGAACATTAAATATTTTACCGATTATGTCGATTTACCAGTTTTCACTTAAAATCGCTTAGCAACAGTTGTTTAACATAATTCCTAGCTTCATATTATACCATAAAACAACAAAATAAACACATTTCACCTATGGGTATTTTTCCAAATATGAACCCTAAAATGAATTAATGGTAGAAATAGCTAAACCGAGCTACGAGGATCTAAAAAATGAGAAGAACATTAAAAACGGGGCTAGGATGCACTTACTATGAGCTTGAAAAAGCAAAGAAACCCTAGCTATGGTGTCTCTTAAAATTCGGCAGCAACTATGGAGAAGATGACACCAATTTTCCATCTTTTTCCCATTTTATTTCTTTTTATTACCAAATGACTAAAATGCCCTTACTTAAAAAAATCTATTTCACTAATTCTATGCCCATTTTTGTCCATCAATTAACTAATGGTCTAATTACCACATAAGGACCTCCAATTTAAAGTTTCATAGCAATTGGACACCTCTAACATATAGAACCCAACTTTTGCACTTTTTACAATTTACTTCTTTTGACTAAATTGAGTGCCCAAACGTCGAAATTTTCGAACGAAATTTTCACAAAATTTTTTTCTACAATTCTAGGCCATAAAAATATAATAATAATTATATTTTCCCTCGTCGTATTTGTGGTCTCGAAACCACTGTTTCGATTAGGCCCAAAATCGGGCTGTTACATGTATTCTCAGAATCAAATACAAATGCATATTCAGATTTAGATACAAATGCAGACACAGGCTTAGATACAAATGCAGACACAGATCCTACCCCCATCCGTTACAACCAACTCCGTCCAACCAATCATACCAATTAGACTACTAGAGTTTATCCATCCAATCACACTGGGTCGTGGCAGTATGCCACTCATATAAGTGCAGTTGAGCTACCAGATAGAAATGTTGTAGTAAATCGCCATAATCATATATATATGTGGTCGAGCCACTATAATTGTAGTCAAGTTGCTCGAAAAAATCTTGCAGATGCACCACCAAAAGGTGCGGTAATAGTGCTAGAATCACACTTCCTCCCTCACATATGATATCCCACCCCAATGCACATGCAAAAACTAATGGACATCAGATGCACATATGTCATACATGTTTCTCACATCAGAACATGCTAACAAACAATTGTAACAAATAAAAAACATGACATGCTTTATGTGAATATCATTAACACAGATTATATCAAATAACCTACATAGAGTTTATTAGTCTGAGTCATGCTTGTCATACTTAATCACACTTTCGAAAATTATTGGAACATAGAACATAAACGTATTTTTCACATACCTTACTTATAGCACATACAAACAAATATAAAAAAAATTCATGTTTTGAGTCTTATTTAAACCAAACGGATCCTACAGGAGGTCTCTAACTACGAATTTCTAAGTAAAACGGGCCTAAGTAGAAATTTGTAAAAAAAAAGGTCCCACACGCCTGTATGGCCCACACGGCCCAATTGGCCAGCCCATGTGGCCCACATGGTCTCACACCGTATGGCTCACACGGCCTGGCACACGATCGTGTGACGCTGACAGTGATTTTTTTAACTTTTTGTTGATTATTTTTTTTACAAGTTTGAGTTACACACCTGTTTATTTTCGATGCAACTTCAACCACGAGGCATCCAGAACTTAAAATCATCATACAGAACTGTCTAATTAGCAACAACAAATGAAAATGAGTCATTAATATGACTACAAACAATTGAACGGTTGATCATAAATTCTAAAATCAGCCCTTCGGCAATAATTACTTACCAAAATTAGCAACGACAGACCCCAAAAGAAAACTCTTAAATCGCTGGAAGGGTGTTATGTCATGACTCAGAAACCTCATCTAAACAGAAACAATCCTGATTAATCCAACAACTTCACAACAACGAAAACCATTAAAACTCACCAATAAAGAATAAAATAACCTTCACACAAAAATAATGTTTAAATTCACAAAAACTTATAATACTCTACCTAAACCTTTAAAACACCACCTGTAACAAAGAAAGGAGGTCCAACGACGACACTAAGCAAGTTCAATGTCAGGGCGATAACATTAATGGGTAGAGAATTAGCAAAAGAGAGGAACAAAGATATTGCAATTATGAAAACTAAACAAAAGAGAAAAGGAAAGAATAGGGGAGAAATAAGTGGCAGAGAGAGTTTTCCGAAACACAACTAAAACAAAATAGAAAAATAGGGAGAGTGGGACGACACTCAGCATGTTTTTAGGGGATAATTTCTAATTTTATTATAAAATAACTGCCATCATCCCACCAATTCCTAGTTTGTAGCCCACTAATCAAATTTTTCTAAAAATTTCAAACAACAACAAAAAATAATCCCCATTTGCATACATCATGACTCAAACTTGAACCTAAAGGTAAGCTAAAGCCTTATCACTAAAATAGCAAGCTCATTCTATTATCAATTGAGTGAAAATAATATTTAAACTAGAAGTTCAAAGATAAGGGTTTGGACAAAAAATGACCAAACTTCAAGGTGAAAAGATTCGAACCCAAAACCTCACATGCACTAACACAACACTTAACCACTAAACCAGATTAATTCACTTGATAAAATTTTCACAATCTTAACTAAAAAATCAAGACGTGACCACTCTTAGTTTCACTAAACCAATTTATTCTAACCTAGTTTTTTGGATGCTACAATACCGATATATGTTTGTGTGCGTGTGTGTGTAAGTAATGAAATATTTTGGTGACATGAATTTTGAAAAATTTGTATGAAATCTATAATGATGATGTAATCACACTTAGTTTAATTTTATTGTAAATTTTGATTCTATGAAGAAAAGGAAAGAATAAAGTAGACTTACTTAATGTTATACAATTGTATATTTGTTAGTAGTTTAATTTAACTATGTATTGAATTTGAATATAATAACACCACTAAGTAATTAATACTCAACATACAAATTTGTTTATTTCTACGACCAGGTCTAAACAAGTTTCATTGGATTAAAAATCTGGAAAAGTATCCAAGGTTTAGCGACTCAGCTCAAGCTAAGTTTGTGTTTTTTTTGGTTGTTGACAGTTGTAAATACTCGATTTTGCCCGGGACTAAAAAGCCCAATTACATACGGCCCAGAATGAAATTAAAGGCCCAAATTACAGTAGCCCCAATATTATCAGAAACCCTAGGGTTTCCAATCTTCAAGCGCTGCAGCCAAACATCGAAACACGATCTCCACACCTGCAAGAAATAAACAGAATATGGCAAGAGAATCAAGGATTTGCAAATCAAAAGATATCAATAGATTTGTTTCTTTATATCATATTATGGCTATAAAATGCCATTGAATACACTGTAATAGAGATCGAAAAAAAATCAATAAAGAATATGATTATTTTCACAAGCAAATACAACACAGAGCAAAAATCAATCCAAAGTTTTACATCTATAGTTTTTTATTATTATTTTACTTTATTTAAATCTACTATTATTTTTTTATCCGTATTTAAATAAAACAAATAAAAAATGAAAGAAGCTACCTTTATTCGAATCAGAACCGCCGTGGACAGTTGAGGGAGCCACCCCCGAGGATCGGTGGCTGGAAACTGAAAGGTTTCGGATTAACTTCGCATTTTCTTTTGGTTTTTGAGGGTTTTGAACTCGGATTTGCATTTAGGGGCTTCAAATGAACCGAATAGGGGATTTTCTCCTTTTTCGGCCACCGCAGACGGTGGTGCCGGCAACGGAGATCGGCGACCGACGCTGTGGCCAATGACCGGCCCCTGGCCGAAGAGCAGAGGGGTTGAGAGCTTTTTTTTTAAAGGATTTTGTTTTTGTTTAAAAAAATGGTTTAAAATGACTTTTTTGGAAGAATAAGGGGCTTATATAGGGTACCAAAACGGTACCGTTTTGGAGAGCCCCCAGACGCCCAAAATGGCGTCGTTTTGGGGAGATTGACTCGACTCCGACCCGACCCGACCTAGGATCAGTGTGTTTTTGAGCGGAGAGGTAAATTGCGCTTTTAGCCCCTCCGCCTTCTTAATATTTTACAATTAAGTTTTTTATATATTTTTTAATTTGTCCTTTAATTTATTTCCAATTTCAATTTGGTCCCTATGGAACGACGTCGTTTAGAGGGAAAAGGAAAATTGCCCTTCCAGTCCCTCCAGGATTATTCGCGTGTTCAATAGGGTCCTCCTATCTTTATTTATTTACGGATTTACCCCAGATTTTTTTATTTGCAGTTCAATTTAGTTTTTTATATTTTTCTTAAAATTAGTTAATTTTAAATAATGTAATTATTTTTAATTTATATATATATATATATATATATATATATATATATATGTATATTCATTGTTTCCTTATATATATTTTTTCCAACTAATATTTTTCTCATATTTATATATATATATTATTTAATTAATTTTAATAATGTAAATATTATTTAATTATTTTAATATATTTTACATATATACATATTTATTTTTAATATTCTATTATATTTATATATATACGTATATATTTTTTTATATTTTCAAAATGTTTAAATACATACTTATATTTTTAATACATATATTTTAAAATTTATAAATGTATATTTATATATTTTCCTTTATTTTCATAAATGCATTATATTTTATTTATATAAATTTTATAATTCAAAATTTTATATGTAGATCATGTGTTTTTTTATTCCTCATAATTTCAATGAATGTATTATGTACCTTTTATTTTTTATGTGTTTTGTTCATTTCCTTCTTTTGTTTATCAATTTATGTTTTCATTTATATTTTAAAAGCATTTTTTATTTTGCTCATTTATTTGATGCTTTGCATGTTATTGATTTATTTTTATTTATTGATTTATTTGTTTATATTATTTCTATGCCATTATTGTATTTATTACTATTGTATTTGTTATCACGATATTTATACATACATCATAACATTACATCATCTTTTACTCGAATTTAAAAATAAAAAATTTTCAAACTAACGATAATACTCCTATTTAGGATTTTCAAGAAAATTGAGCCCTAACGTATTGGGTTCCGATTTTCTTCGTAAAATCTAACAATCGAGAATTGTTCTTTAATCAAACAAAATAAAACTTGTCATCGGGAATTCAATGTGTTGTGTCCTAACGTATTGGATGTGACACGTTGATTTCTCGAGATAAAGATTTTTTTTTAAATAAAGGAAATATTGAATGTTTGGGATTTTAGGAAATTGTGCCCTAAAGTATTGGGCTTCAATTTCTTCATAAATTTTAAACAATTAGATATTTTCTTAAATTTTATTACACGATTTTTTTGGACTAACTCATCTTGAAGAGAATAAAATGTTGTGCCCTAACGCATTGGGTGTGATATTTTTCTTTTTTTCAAAATGAGAGTCTTAATAAATAATTTAATTTAATTAAGGATTGCATTTTTTAACTCTCGACTTTAAGACATTAATTAATCAATTTGGTACCAATTTTTGGGCGTTACAAGGGTGCTAATCCTTCCTCGTACGTAACTGACTCTCGAATCCGTTTTTCTGATATTCATAGACCAAAGTCGTTTGTTTTGGTGATCCAATCACATCTTAATAAAAGATTGGTGGCGACTCCCAATTTTTGTTTTTTTTAAAGTCGACAGCTAAATTTTAAATTTTTTTCCAAAAAATTAACAAATGGTTTCGACAGCTTGGCGAGTCCACTGGGGACTTTTTAAAAAAATAAGAGAGTCGAGCCACAAATTTGATTAATTTTTGTCTTATGGTCGAGAAAATATTTTTTTAAATTCATAAGATCCTTTTGCATTCATTATTTTCTTGCTTGATTGATTTAAATATTGTTTACATTACACATTACATGAGTCGAATGATTTTACCCTTCTAAGTGGGAGTGAGAAACTATTCCTTCGTGAGGTTTTCACCTCCGTATAGGATAGTGGATCGCTTTCAGAGTACATCGGTACTTATGCCTTCGTGAGATTTTCATCTCCGTATAGTCATGGGGAAAATGTATTCCCCTGAACTGAACTTGATCTATATGAGCCTATAATGGGTGAAGATCAATGAATCTACTGGTTCGGGTACCTTTGCCCTAGAAGCCGAACTTCATATAGTGAACTTGAGGAATTCACCCTAGGTAGAACTACACTAAACCCTAGTAGATATCCGAGTAGGTATTTTATTATTTCTTGATTATATTCTATGGTTTTATATGATACTGAATTTTTGTGTCTTATCTTGATTGCATGACATGACATTTCATTACATCGCAAAAGGCGTCAGTTCATATTCAGTTGCTAGATAGAAATCTTATCATGGAAAAAAGGGTTTCTTAATAAAGTGAAGGATAATGCGGCTGTCCGAACTTGGTCTGAAACGACGCAGCAAGAGAAAGGTGATAGCTTGGCCGATGGATATGTATCGGAATTGTGGGACTTTACTCGTATCAGTGTAACTCAAAATAGTTTGCAAGAGTTGAAGGAAATCTGGGAGCAGTGGAATAACGAGGTTAGACAACTATTTTATGATAATTATGGGGATTTGCCTTATTTTCTTGACGTGAAGGTAGACAAGCGTTTGTTTCGAGCCCGAGCCCAGTTTTAGAATCCTGCTTACAGTTGCTTCACATTTGGAAAGGTCGATTTGGTGCCTACGATAGAAGAATATGTGGCTTTACTCCGATGTTCAAACTTTCAAGTGGACAGGGTCTACTCGAGAGCGATAAATGTGCCAACCTTTTCGAAGAAGGTGATGAGTATAACAGGGATGAGTGAGCAGTGGGTTGCTGCAAGGATTAAGCAAAAGGGGGATAGTAAGTGCGTTCCTTGGAGGAGTTTGAAAGATGCAATTTTAACGCACCCAGATGTGAGGAAAAGGTTAGATGTCTTTGCGCTAAGTATATATGGCTTGGTTGTTTTCCCCAAAGCCTTGGGGCATGTTGATGAAGCAGTCACCGACTTATTTGACGGGCTTGATAAGAGGGTTACACCAATTCCGGTGATTTTGGAAGAAACTTTCAGGTCATTGAGTGCATGCCAAAAAGCGGGAGAAGGAAGATTCATTGGGTGTGCACAACTTCCACTCGCATGGTTTCACAGTCACTTTTGGAATGTGGATAAGGTTTCGTATCGAGTTTTCTCTAAAAATTATTCACCACTAAAAGAGATAGTAGATACGCCAAGGAGAGACGACATTTCGGAGGAGAAGTGGATGGTAATTCTTTAAAATCTTCAGGAGGAGGATGTTGAGTGGAGAGCTCCTTGGTTGCTTCCAAATGAGATCCTGTATAGGTGTGGTAGTTTTGATTGGGTTCATTTGCTTGGTATTTGGGGAGCTGTTGAATATGCCACATTATTGGTGCTAAGGCAATATAGGTCAAGGCAATTTATACCTGCGACCCAAGGGATAGCTGATTGTGAATTTCTATACAGGGATGATGGTTATAGGAAGAAGATTCAAGAGATGTCTAGTGCGTGGAAACAGACTCACCGAATGAAGAGATTAGCTGTGGGTCCGATGACAACTCCTGAGTATCATGAATGGTGGGTTAGGAGGATTAACGATAATACACCTAAGTTAAATCAGGAAAATAGCTAGTCAATAAAGGAATCTTTGCAAGTCGTCCCTTCTGAGTTGGAAATTCTAAGACAGGATTTTGAAAGAAGAAATGCGGATTTAGAAAAGAAGATAGAACAGATGGAGGAAGAAAAGACGAACTTGAGATTAGACATAGACGTTCAGAAGCTTGAAACTGAGAAATTAAAGGAGAAAATAAAGGCTGAGGAGTAGCTGGGTAGTCTGAAGACGGATTATAAAAAGGTGCGTCTGTCAATAAGAACTGCCGGGTTGGGAAAAACTTCAGAACAGTGGCGAGCAGAAATTTGAGAAGAAAAGGACAAAGCCGATAGGTGGGAACAGAAATTCCAAGAGATGCAGAGGCGAAACGAGGCTTTAGAAAAGAGTTTGTCAGAAAGCCAAAAGGAAAAAGGGCGAGTTGAAGGATAGGGTGATCTTGTTGGAAGGATGTCTTTGTCGGTATCGAAATTGAAATCTCGCGATAGAGTTGAAAGCAAGCTTGAGCAAGATTGAAGAAATGAAGAAAAGAATCGAAGAGCTAGAAACGACGCTACAAAATTGTGAGATCCAGATCAAGTAATTGAAAGCAAATGAAAGTCGTAATAATGAACAGCTCAACTACTTTCAGAGTCAAGTTAGGAGCAGAGATCATCTTATGGAGGAAGCTGTGGTCCAGATTCGAGAAGTAGCTGATCATATATAGACTTTGGCAGCACAGGCTGACATGCTAAGTGTGAAGTATGAATTAGAATCGGATCGGGGGCAAGAATTAGCTTTGTTACTTAGAAAGATTAGAGTTCTGGGTACTAGGGCAAAGTCTTATTTGTAATTCACTTTATGTAAAGGAATTTAATTTCTAGTAAAGTTTTTTTAAATGGAATTAAATCAAAATTGACGCCTTTTTGCATTCATTTCATGCATTGCATTGCTTCATATGCATTAAAAAATACATCAAAAGATTCTAATTAATTTAAATCTCAGAGAAAACCTTGTTAGTCCTACTATCCCTGACTTCGATGAGACAATTGGGAAAGAGAAAATGAATGATGAATTGCCAAAACAGCTAGAGGAAAAGTACAAATGGCTGGAAGAGAAATTTAAAGCAATGGAATGTGCGGAGAGCTACTATGGGATGGATGCTAAAGAATTGAGCCTGGTTCCAGATTTAGTACTCCCTTACAAGTTCAAAATGCCAGAGTTTGAGAAGTACAATGGAACTAGTAGCCCCGAAGCTCATATTACCATATTTTGTAGACGAATGACTGGTTATGTCAATAACGACCAACTCCTGATACATTGCTTCCAGGAGAGCCTCACAGGGGCAGCATCCAAGTGGTACAATCAATTGAGCCGTACCAAGATTAATTCGTGGAGAGATTTGGCACCGGCATTCATAAGACAGTACAGTCATGTAACCGACATGGTACCTGATAGAATTACTCTACAAAACATGGAGAAAAACCCGGTGAGAGTTTTAGGCAATATGCACAGAGGTGGAGGGAGGTTGCCGTCCAGGTTCAGCCATCTCTTCTAGAAAGAGAAATGACAATACTTTTTGTTAACACATTGAAGGCCCCATTTATTACGCATATGTTAGGAAGTGCTACTAAAAGCTTTTCTGACATAATTATGAATGGTGAAATGATAGAAAATGCTATCAGAAGCGGGAAGATAGATGCTGAAGAAAGTAGCAGAAGGTTAGCCTCAAAGAAAAAGGAAAACGAGGTCAATAACACCAGTTATTCAAAGACGATTATGGTGAATCAGCCGAGAAAGGTGGTTGTTGACAAACAAGGAGTCGACACAAGGCAAAACAAGGAAAAGCCCCAATTTACGCCCATTCCAATGTCGTATAGGGAGTTATATAAAAAGTTATTCAATGCACATGTAGTTTCTCCTTTTTACTTAGAACCACTACAACCTCCCTACCCCAAATGGTATGATGCGAGCGCACAATGTGACTATCATACGGGAATTACGGGACATTCCATAGAACACTGTGCGGTATTTAAAAAACTAGTTGAAAGACTCATAGGCATGGGTGTTGTTAAACTGGATGATTCGCCCAATACAGAGAACCCGTTACCTAATCATAATGATAATGGAGTAAACATGATAGGTGGGAACATGGGTAGAAGAATCAAAGAAGATATCACAGAAATAAAAATTCTGTTTAGATGGGTCTGGAAAGAGATGGTAGAAAGGGGATTGCTTGTTTTGGATTTAGAGAGAAGATTTGAAAAGGTGGAAAGCTACTGTGAGTTCCATCACGAGGAGGGACATGAGATTCAAGAATGTACAGAATTCAGAGCCTTAGTTCAAGGCCTGATGGATGACAAGGAAATAGAGTTTTACGAAAAGGTTAAGGAAGAGGGGAGTATCTGCACATCCGAATCCACAAAGATTTCAAGAGTAACTCAACCTGTGGTCATTATCTTGTGACCAAAGAACGATGAAGTGAGAACGCCAGTAATGCCAAGGATCATAATAAAGAAACCGATAGCCTTTTCTTACCAAGATAGTAAGAAAGTACCTTGGAATTACGAGTGCAATACAACTGTCCCTGGAAAGGAGATTACAAATGATCGGGGTAGAGATGCCTATCCAGAGCAGGTGAAAGAAAGGGTCGTAACAGTGGAGCAAAATGGGAAAATAGCTGAGCATGTGTCATCCATTAACGAGCCAATAAAAGAGGAAGAAGCTGTGGAATTCCTCAAATTTTTGAAGCACAGTGAGTATAATGTTGTCGAACAGTTGCATTAACAATCGGCTCGCATATCTGTACTAGCCTTGCTTTTGAATTCAGAAGTACACCGTAGTGCGTTGATGAAAGTATTGAACAAAACCTATGTGGCCAAAGATATTTCTGTCAACAAATTGGATCGACGGGTCAATAATATCAGTACTGATAACTTCATATTTTTCAACGATGATGATATACCACCTGGGGGTATGGGGTCCACAAAGGCTTTGCATATTACTACACGATGCAAGGGGTATACTCTACCAGGAGTTTTGATTGACAATGGATCAGCGTTGAACGTGTTGCCATTATCTACACTTAATAGGCTTCCCATAGATAGCTCGTACATGAAGACATGCCTAAATATAGTGAGGGCATTTGACGAAACAAAAATGAAGGTCATGCGAAGAATTGAGATACCCCTATTGATTGGTCCAACAGTTTACGAGGTGGATTTCCTTGTGATGGACATTAAACCCTCCTACAATTGCTTATTAAGGAGACCATCGATACATTCGGCGGGGGTTGTACCTTCTTCATTACATCAGAAGTTGAAGTTGGTGACAGAAGGTCGGCTGGTGACAATAAACGCCGAAGAGGATATTATAGCTGCTGTATCCAATGAGGCGCCGTATGTGGAGACCAATGACGAATCGGTAGAATGCTCTTTTTGATCTCTGGAGTTTGTAAATACAACATTTGTTCCTGAAGGGAGCAAAATTCTGGTACCTAAAATATCCAGAACTACAGAGATGGGCTTGCAATTATTGGTAGGAAAAGGAGCTTTACCCAGAAGAGGATTAGGGAAATACCTGAAAGGGGGAATTAGGGTCCCAGCACTAAAAGAGAAACAAGACAACTTTGGTTTAGGGTACAAGCCAGATAGAGGGCAAAGAAGCAATGAGGAAAGAAGAAGGGCACATCTGAATGGGGAGGAAATCAAATGGGAGCCAATGATCATTCCTCACATATCCAAAACCGTCGTATCTGGAGGGACCATTCATTCTGAGAGCAGGGTATGATTGAAGAAAACATTGAAGAGACGTTGGAAAATGTGCACATCAATGTCATATATGAGAAAGCCAATGATGAAGGGAGCATGTTAGATATCTGGCCTTTTGAACCTAGGAGTGTTCTAGATAATTAGACTGTGGAAGAAAAACCTGAAGTCTTTAGAACTCTTTCAGAGTAATGTCCAGAACAAACGTGTTATCTTAGCCTAGAAATAATAAGAACTCCTTTGTGAAAAAGGCTTATGTTCAGATATAATTATTTTAATAAAAACATCTTTGTAATTGTTTCAAGCAAATATTCTTTTATTCTTTCCATATAAGTAAATAGATTAATTATTCTTTCATAACCATATTGCACAAATAGTGGTACATAAATTCATACATTCTTTTGTAACCATATTAGGTCATTGTATATCAATGACGTGAATGATGCCGCTACAAACTCAGAGTTTCCTTTTGAACGAAACATGTGTTTAGAGGGATTACATGACTTTGAAGGTGATGTAGATTATGGTTTATCCTTGGACTTGTTGAGGATGGTAGAACGGGAAGAGAAACAGATCCTGCCTCACAAAGAAACAATCGAAACTGTGAGCTTAGAAGAAAAAAAAGAGGTGAAAATTGGAACAAATATTTCCACAAAGACAAGACAAGACCTTGTCGAATTACTCAAGGAATTCAAAGATGTCTTCGCATGGTCATACCAAGATATTCCTGGATTAAGCATGGACATTGTAGTGCATTGTTTACCTATAAGGGAAGATTGTAAGCCAGTTCAGCAGAAGCTCAGAAGAATGAGACCTGATATTGTGCTTAAGATAAAAGAGGAGGTCAAAAAAATGTTTGATGCTGGGTTTTTGCAGAAGGTCAAATATTCTGAATGGTAGCCAACATCGTTCCAGTCCCTAAAAAAGATGGAAAAGTACGAATGTGCGTGGATTACAGAGATTTGGACAAAGTAAGCCTAAAGGATAATTTCCGATTGCCACATATTGATACTTTGGTGGATAATACAGCGAGATATTCACTCTTTTCTTTCATGGATGGTTTCCCAGGATATAATCAGATAAAGATGCATCCTGAAGATATGAGAAAGACTACATTCATTACTTTGTGGGGAACATTTTGCTATAAAGTGATGCCATTCGGATTAAAGAATGCGGGGGAAACATATCAGAGAGCCATGGTAGCCTTGTTCCATGACATGATGCACAATGAGATTGAGGTTTATGTCGATGATATGATAGCCAAATCTAGAATAGATGAGGAACATTTACAGGTCCTAAGGAAATTGTTCTTAAGGCTAAGGAAGTTTAAGCTCAAACTTATCCGACGAAATGCACTTTTGGAGCTAGGTCAGCAAAGTTTTTGGGCTTCGTGGTTAGCGAAAAAGGAATTGAGATTGACCCAGATAAAGTTAAGGCAATACGAGATTTACCGCCACCACGTACTCAGAAAGAAGTTTGAGGTTTCTTAGGAAGACTAAATTATATTACTCGGTTCATTTCACAGTTGACAAAGAAATGTGACCTTATATTTCGTCTTCTGAAGAAACACAATCTAGGGGTTTGGAATAAAGAATTCCAGGAAGCTTTTGAAAAGATAAAACAGTACCTATCCAATACTCCAGTTCTGTCACCACCTAGCTCAGATAGACCCTTGATTTTGTATTTAACGGTGTTCGACAATTCCATGGGATGTGTGTTGGGTTAACATGATGCGACTAGAAAAAAAGAAAAGGCGATATACTATCTCAGTAAGAAATTCACTGACTGCGAGATGAGATATTCGTCTATCGAAAAATTATGTTGTGCCTTAATTTGGGTGACAAAGAGGTTGAGGCAATACTTACTCTATCATACGACTTGGTTAATTTCAAAATTAGACCCTTTAAAGTATATGATGGAGTCCACAGCACTGAATGGGAGAATGGCTAGATGGCAAATCTTACTCTCCGAATTTGATATGGTATATGTAAGTCAGAAGGCCATCAAATGGAGTGCAATAGCAGATTTCTTGGCTAGCAGAGCTTTAGAAGACTATGAGCCTCTGGACTTTTACTTCCCGAATGAAGACTTGATGTATATAACAAATTTTGAGGAGGATTCTCAAGAAAATCATTCTTGGAGGATGAGCTTTGACCGAGCTTCAAATGCGTTGGGCAATGGGGTTGGGGCAATCCTGGTATCTCCAAATGGAGATCATCATCCTTTCACCAGTAAGTTAAACTTTGATTGCACCAATAACATGGCTGAATATGAAGCTTGCGTCACGGGTATCCGGGCAGCCATAGAGCGAAAAATCAAGACACTAGAAGTATTTGGGGACTATACATTGGTAATATACCAGCTAAAAGGAGAATGGGAAACGAGAGACCCAAAGTTAATCCATTATCGAAGATTGGTTCTGGATTTGATTGAAGAGTTTGACAATATCACTTTCTGGTATCAGATGGCTGATGCTCTGGCTACACTAGCCTCCATGATTAAAGTGAATAAATTAGAAGACATGAAGCCCATTCAAATCAGTATTTATAAGATCCCGACCCATTGCTACAACATTGAAGAGGTGGAGAATGATAATTGCCCTTAGTACCAAGACATATTACAATACGTGAAGGATCGCAAATATCCTAATCAGGCAATGGAGAATGATAAGAGGAAATTGAGGAGACTAGCTATTGATTATGTATTAGATGGAGAGATTCTATACAAGAGGGGAAAGGATTGAGTACTGTTGAGATGCGTGGATGCTGTAGAGGCTAAGGAAATCTTAGAAGAAGTCCATGAGGGTGTTTGTGGAACACACGCCAATGGATTCACCATGGCTAGACAGATCATGAGATTCGGATATTATTGGTCCACTATGGAAAGAGATTGCATCAATTATGCCAAGAAGTGTCATAAATGCCAAATTTATGGAGATAAAATGCATGCACCTCCTTCACCTCTTCACGTTATGATCTCTCCACGGCCTTTCTCCATGTGGGGTATGGCTGTCATTGGGCCAATATCACCGAAGGCTTCTAATGGGCATCGTTTCATTTTTGTAGTTATTGATTATTTCACTAAGTGGGTAGAAGCAGCCTCGTACGCAAATGTCACGAAGTCAGCAGTCAGTAATTTTTTGAAGAGATTATATGTCGATATGGATTGCCTGAAAGGATCATATCTGACAATGTGCTGAATTTGAACAACAACACAATAGCGGAAGTCTGCAATCAGTTCAATATTAGACACCATAATTCATCACCATATCGCCCAAAAATGAACGGTGCAATGGAGGCGGCCAACAAAAACATCAAGAAGATTGTGGGGAAAATGGTTGAAACTTATAAGGACTGGCATGAGAAGTTGTCATTCGCTCTTCTTGCTTATTGAACATCTATCAGAACTTCTACTGAAGCAATGCATTTTTCTTTGGTTTATGGGATGGAGGCAGTTTTACCCATTGAGATTGAAATTCCTTCTCTCCGGGTATTGGCTGAACTAAAACTAGATGATGCCGAATGGATCCAATCTCGATATGATCAGTTGAATCTGATAGAAGAGAAAAGACTAAAAGCTATTTGTCACGGTCAAATGTACCAGAAGCAAATAATGCGAGCTTATAATAAGAAGGTTCGTCCCAGAGAATTTCATGAGGGAGACTTGGTGCTGAAAAAGATTCTCCCTTCGCAAAAAGATTTCAGAGGGAAATGGATGCCAAATTGGGAAGGACCTTATGTTGTAAAAAAGGCTTTTTCCGGAGGAGCTTTAATTTTGAGTGAGATGGATGGTAAAAATTTGCCGAATCCTGTAAACTCAGATTCCGTCAAGAAATATTTCACCTGAAGAGTGAGGTGGGATCAAAGTGAAAACCCGCAAAGGGCGTTTTAAGCAAAAAAAACAAGAAAATGAGAGGTCAAGGTGAAAACCCGCAAAGGGCGCCTTGAGACCAAAGGGGGTTTGAGTTGAAAACCTGAAAATGGCGGCTCAAATATTAACCAGATTGGGGAATGTAATGAGCTTGATATACCCGAATTAACAAGAAAAGAGTAGATGACATCTTGGGGTATCAACAAAGTACTGTAGATCTCCTAAGCACTTGTTAAATTTAAAATGATTCTTAGTTGGCACGGAGAAGTTCAAGCTGCGATATCCAAGGCATTTAATCTTCATATTACTTGTACAGAATTTGTTTGTTCTTGTAATACTTTATTATTCATTGTTCTTGAATGTGTTTTTCTTTTCAAGACACTTTCTATCAATAAATTCCTTTTTCTATTTTTTGAGTTATGCCCTAGTCATTATTTTTGAAAACATGTCGCATTAGAATAATGATTGATGGACTAATAAACTTTCACAAAAGAAGTTTTGCATATTACTCCGGGAATTTCTAAATAATTTAGTAACCTGAAACAGGACTGTTGTCTAGAATGCACCAAGTTTAAAAGTTTAAAAGCCTAAGAAGGGAAAATTCTAAATTAAGATTGCTTTTTCGGATTTGGTTGTCTAAATTTCGAATGAGATGGAAAGAAGTCTTGATTGGTGACAAAGTTCAATCACCAAGGAGTAGGAAAAAGTCCTCTATGGAAAGAGAACTCTTCATTTGTGCATGAGCATTTGCTATGACACCCTGGGAATGGTGTAAAAGGGTTTCATGATCTGCATCCTTGAATTGTGATAGGACAAGATTGACGGAAAGCCATATATTTCTACCCTTGGATTACAGTGGGAGAAAATGATAACGAATTTTATGTCCCAGTGGATTGAATCTAGAGGATTACAATGGGGGCAATCTGTGGGTATTTCTTTGGAAATACCAGTCGAATAAAATGGCGTTCTGACGTGTCGACGTTCAAGCCTTAATGAACAGCGAGCAATGAAAACCTAAGCATTAAAAAAGATCATTCTTAAAAAAAAAACTTGACATTCATGCAAACATCAGTCATACATGTCTAGTTAGGAGTATTTGATTCATTCTAATCATGACATCCTAATCTCTAGGCATAATTAGGTTCATAAAATGCATTATATAGGTCATGTTCCCCAGAGAAAAGATAAATGAAAATAGCAGATCTTGCCTTCTTGTACCGGCAGCGAAGCAGATCAAAGAAACCGACCTTGTCTCCTTGAGTAGCAGTGGAGTAGGTTGAAAATAGCAGATCCTGTCTTCCTATATTGGTAGGAAGTGGATCGAAGATCTTGTCTTCCCATATTGGTGGCGAAGTTGATCAAAGAAAGCAGATCTTGTCTTCATGTATTGGCATGAAGTAGATCGAAGATAGCATATCCTGTCTTCCTATATTGGTAGGGAGTGGATCGAAGATCTTGTCTTCCCATATTGGTGGTGAACTAGATCAAAGAAAGCAGATCTTGTCTTCATGTATTGGCGTGAAGTAGATCGAAGATAGCAGATCTTGTCTTCCTATATTGGTAGCGAAGTGGATCGAAGATGTAGATCTTGTCTTTCCATACTGGTGGCGAAGTAGATCGAAGAAAGCAGATCTTGCATTCATGTATTGGCGTGAAGTAGATCAAAGATAGCAGATCCTGTCTTCTTATATTGGTAGGAAGTGGATCGAAGATTTTGTCTTCCCATATTGGTGGCGAAGTAGATCAAAGAAAGCAGATCTTGTCTTCATGTATTGGCGTGAAGTAGATCGAAGATAGCAGATCCTGTCTTCCTATATTGGTAGCGAAGTGGATCGAAGATGCAGATCTTGTCTTCATGTATTGGCGTGAAATAGATCGAAGAAATCAAATCCTATCTTTCTATATTGGTAGCGAAGTGGATTGAAGATAGCAGATCTTGTCTTCATGTATTGGCGTGAAGTAGATCGAAGAAAGCAAATCCTGTCTTCCTATATTGGTAGCGAAGTGGATTGAAGATAGCAAATCTTATCTTCCCATACTAGTGGCGAAGTAGATCGAAGAAAATAGATCTTATCTTCATGTATTGGCATGAAGTATATCAATGATAACAGATCTTACCTACCTGTACTGGCAGTGAAGTAGATCAAAAATAGCAGATCATATCCAGTCTTATCCTCCTGAAGTTGCAGTGAGGCAGACTGAAGATGACAAATCTCATCTCCCTGAAGTTGCAATGGAGCAGATTAGAGCCAATAATCCTATCTCCCTGAAGTTGCAGTGGAGTGGATTAAAAATCACAGATCTTATCTCTCTGAAGCTGCAGAGAGTAGATCGCATCTAGTCTTATCTCCCTGAAGTTGTAGTGGAGAAGATTAAAGAAAGCAAATTTTGTTCTCTTAAGAAACTGCAAACGTACAAATCCTATCTCCCTAGCATTGCAGTGGAGTAGATTGAAGCACTAGTTCCTATACCTTTGAAGAGGCAGTAGGAAGGAATGAGGCTACTGGAAGAAGAGGAGTACCAAGGTCCCGTATGACCGGGCAAAATTGAGCACTTTTAAAGTCTTTGCTTTGTCCTTGTTACACCATAACGAGCAAAGAGGGGCAACTGTAAATACTCGATTTTGCCCGGGACTAAAAAGCCCAATTACATACGGCCCAGAATGAAATTAAAGGCCCAAATTACAGTGGCCCCAAAATTATCAGAAACCCTAGGGTTTCCAATCTTCAAGCGCCGCAGCCAAACACCGAAACACGATCTCCACACTTGCAAGAAATAAACAGAATATGGCAAGAGAATCAAGGATTTGCAAATCAAAAGATTTCAATAGATTTGTTTCTTTATATCATATTATGGCTATAAAATGCCATTGAATACACTGTAATAGGGATCGAAAAAAATCAATGAAGAATACGATTATTTTCACAAGCAAATACAACACAGAGCAAAAATCAATCCAAAGGTTTACATCTATAGTTTTTTTTTATTTTGTTTTATTTAAATCTACTGTTATTTTTTTATTCGTATTTAAATAAAACAAATAAAAAAGGAAAGAAGCTACCTTTATTCGAATCAGAACCGTCGTCGATGGTTGAGGGAGCCATCCCCGAGGATCGGTGGCCAGAAACTGAAAGGTTTCAGATTTACTTCGTATTTTCTTTTGGTTTTTTGAGGGTTTTGAACCCGGATTTGCATTTAAGGGCTTCAAAGGGACCGAATAGGGGATTTTCTCCTTTTTCGGCCATTGCAGCAATGGCCATGTGGCCGGAGATCGGCCATGGCCAGGTGGAGATGATGACCTGGCCGGAGAACAGAGGGGTTAAGAGCTTTTTTGAAAGGATTTTGTTTTTTTTAAAAATGGTTTAAAATGACTTTTTTTGGAAGAATAAGGGGCTTATATAGGGTACCAAAACGGTACCGTTTTGGAAAGCCCCCAGACGCCCAAAACGGCGTCGTTTTGGGGAGGCCGACCCGACTCCGACCCGACTCGACCTAAGATCCACGTGTTTTTGAGCGGAGGGGTAAATAGCGCTTTTAGCCCCTCCGCCTTCTTAATATTTTACAATTAAGTTTTTTTATATTTTTTTAATTTGTCATTTAATTTATTTCCAATTTCAATTTGGTCCCTATGGAACGACGCTGTTTAGAGGGAAAAGGAAAATTGCCCTTCCAGTCCCTCCAGGATTACTCGCGTGTTCAATAGGGTCCTCTTGTCTTTATTTATTTATGAATTTACCCCAGATTTTTAATTTGCAGTTCAATTTAGTTTTTTTATATTTTTCTTAAAATTAGTTAATTTTAAATAATGTAATTATTTTTAATTTATATATATGTATATTCATTGTTTTCTTATATATATTTTTTCCAACTAATATTTTCTCATATTTATATATATATATATATTATTTAATTAATTTTAATAATGTAGATATTATTTAATTATTTTTGATATATTTTACATATATACATATTTATTTTTAATATTCTATTATCTTTATATATATGCGTACATTTTTTTTATATTTTCGAAAATGTTTAAATACATACTTATATTTTTAATACATATATTTTAAAATTTATAAATGTATATTTATATATTTTCCTTTATTTTCATAAATGCATTATATTTTATTTATATAAATTTTATAATTCAAAATTTTATATGTAGATCATGTGTTTTTTTATTCCTCATAATTTCAATGAATGTATTATGTATCTTTTTGTTGTGTGTGTTTTGTTCATTTCCTTCTTTTGTTTATCAATTTATGTTTTCATTTATATTTTAAAAGCATGTTTTTTTATTTTGCTCATTTATTTGATGCTTTGCATGTTATTGATTTATTTTATTGATTTATTTATTTGTTTATATTATTTCTATGCCATTGTTGTATTTATTACTATTGTATTTGTTATCACGATATTTATACATACATCATAACATTACATCATCTTTTACTCGAATTTAAAAATAGAAAATTTTCAAAATAAAGATAATACTCGTATTTAGTATTTTCAAGAAAATTGAGCCCTAACGTATTGGGTTCCAATTTTCTTCGTAAAATCTAACAATCGAGGATTGTTCTTTAATCAAACAAAATAAAACTTGTCATCGGGAATTCAATGTGTTGTGTTCTAACGTATTGGATGTGACACGTTGATTTCTCGAGATAAAGATTTTTTTTAAAATAAAGGAAATATTGAATGTTTGAGATTTTAGGAAATTGTGCCCTAACGTATTGGGCTGCGATTTCTTCATAAATTTTAAACAATTAGATATTTTCTTAAATTTTATTACACGATTTTTTTGGACTAACTCATCTTGAAGAGAATAAAATGTTGTGCCCTAACGCATTGGGTGTGATATTTTTCTTTTTTTCAAAATGAGAAAGTCGTAATAAATAATTTAATTTAATTAAGGATCACATTTTTTTAACTCTCGACTCTAATACATTAATTAATCAATTTGGTACCAATTTTTGGGCGTTACGAGGGTGCTAATCCTTCCTCGTACGTAACTGACTCCCGAATCCGTTTTTCTGATATTCATAGACCAAAGTCGTTTTTTTTGGTGATCCAATCACACCTTAATAAAAGATTGGTAGCGACTCCCAATTTTTGTTTTTTTTTTAAAGTCGACAATTAAATTTTAATTTTTTTTCCAAAAAATTAACAAATGGTTTCGACAACAGTTATTGGCATGTACCAAGTTGAGTCTTGTGTTTTAATTGTGTTTTGGAATGATTTGGTATGTTTTGTCACTTAATGGACCTTTAGGTATTTTGAAGCTAAGTTTTATTAGCTAATATTAAAGATAAAATGCTTAGTTTGACTTGAATGATAGCTTTCTTATTTATTTTTAGTACAAATGCATGAAATGATGTGAATCCCATGTGTTGGTTGCATTTAGAATGGTTACATTGGTAAATGATGATTTGATGTTTAGTTGTTATAGATTAGATTTGTTTTTGAAACTCATTTGGTTGGCATAAGTTATGCATTTTAGGTAAATTGTCCACTTAGTCTCGAGACATGAAGAACAAAAATGATCATTTCATGCATTTTTCATTTTCGGTCTCAAGACATTTCAGGTATGTCTCAAGATAAGTAGTTTTTTGTCTCGATACAATGAAAAATCGAACCTAAAATAGATTTTCTTGTTTTAGGTCTTGAGGCAAGGGGTCTTGTCTCGATGCATCCAAACATCGAAGCTAAAGTAAGAAATAAGGGAAGCATGTCTCGTCTTAAGGCATGAAAGGCCTTGTCTCGAGACATAAACCTCAATGTCTCGAGACACTATTACTTCAAAGAAAAATAATAATAATTAAGGAAGATTGATCTCGAGACAAGATTCCATTGTCACGAGACACATTGCTAAACTTTGCCATTTTGAGTTGGATTCGAGTCTTAACTCTGATTTTGAACTCGTGTAACCCTGAGATTTGATCAATTAAAGATATTCAACGCCTATAATGCATGTATGTGGTTATGAATGATGATTTATTTGATATGAGTGTAAATTTTAAGATAAATTCATAATAAATGAAGTTAGTCTGAGTTGCTTTGACAACGTAATGTAACATCATTTACTCGGATCTGATGACTAGATCGGATGCGGGGTGCTCCACTTCTGTGCTTAGTGCTTAGACAGCCTTGGTCCTAAAACTAATCTAATCTCTTTTAAAGTTATCTAATGTAATACATATTGAAACGCAAAGGAGCATAATTATGATTTTAGAAATAAAATTTAGAGAAACTAAAAACAAAAAGGGGCATAATAATTATTTAAATATTAAATATTAAAATAATTATGATTTGAACATTAAATAAAAATTTTAATAGATTTATGATTTATGAAATCTAAATGATAATAAATATTAAGATAGAAAAACAATATTGCTACGTCCGAACCAAGGCATAGACAGACGCTGCACACTCGTGAGATTCTATCTCACAGATATGTAAGGCTATCATTAATAACTAAAATTTTAAGTAATCCAAAATATTTAATATAAGAATCATAGATTGATAATATCATAAAAGTTTATAAATTTTCTTTGAAAATAAATTTCAAAATATGTAGTAAAATTAAGAAACTTTTTAAAACATACAACCTGAAAAAACATCAATACTACCAAAAGTCTAAAATAATCGAAACTTCTTAAAACATCTAAAGAAACATAATCATGTATAAAATTGTCACTTCCCAAATTTCTCACATTCATGAGTAAAGTCAAAACTTGTAAAAATATTAAAAAGGAGTGAGTTTAACTACTCAGTAAGTAAATGGCATTTCCCTTGATTGAGTTAAGCAAACATAAAAACATTTAGGCCAAATGTTTAGTAGAAAATACATAATTACAAAATTTATAGGTAATGTGCAGTAACATAATTCAAAACATATTTCCGGTCAAAGCAATAATTAAGACAAATTAATAATTTATAAATACACTAATAGATAAAATAAACTCCCTTTTTATCCCTATGGTCACCCTTAACCTCAGTGACAAAGGTCAAAAACCACAATTAAGCCCAATGGCAATGAGTCAGAAACAAAACCACAATTAACCCCAATGACAATGGATCAAAAACCACTCTTCTAAACTAGTTTTTCAGTAGAAAACACACATGGACATGACTAACATTTGACCCCATTTAGTAGGGTTGGAACGTAGCATTCCAGGAGCAAGTTCAAAATCAGAAAATTGTGTTGCTCATAATGTCTAAAATATATACAAAACATACTTCACAATTCAATATTATAATCCCTCAAAGCATAATTTATGTATATACCAAAACATAATATGAATAGTCTAAAAATACCAACAACACAGTTCGAAAACATATTTATCAAAAGCAATCACATAATCTAATTTAAGTGTAGAAAAATTCAACACTTAGGTAAATCAAAATTATACATTGTAAAATTAAAAATATACTAACATGCTTAGCTCGATTTTCATAAAACATGGTCAAAATATCTTATGTATCATAAATAACATAAAACAATTGATGTTGGTTTTACGGAATTAAACACCCAAGAAATGCTAAGTTACTTACTTGGTCTATTGAATCGATATTGGAGAAATGATTTTCATAAATCCTCTCGTAGCCTAAAGTTAAAAAATAGAGCTTGAAAATTAAAAATTCAATCAATAAATTAAAGGCTTAAAAGGTACGATTTTCTGTGATAATTCTAAGAAATTTTAGTTGTGTGGCAATCCCAATAACAAGCTAAGACACAATTATACAATTTAATAAAACTATCCTTTACCCCAAAAGTAGGTAAATCAAATTTAATAAAATAAACACATATTATAAGAAAATTTAATAACTTAATAAAAATTAGTTTAGTATGGTTTCTAACCAAATAATATGTATTCGGATTGAAAATATTTTAAAATCAATTAAAATCAAAATTTCAAAAAATTTAAAATTTTGAACATCATGACCGTTTGGCTTACTTGAAGCCTTTCAAACACAAAATTTATTTGGTATTTTGGAAGTATAAAACATGAATTTAAAAACAAAACATAAGAAATCACACAAACTACCCAGATTTTTCAGGTTGACAATTTCAACTAACCTACTTTGGGGCCTCATATATTTAAACACAAAAATCATCCGAATAAGATATAAATATCAAATTAAATTTAAAAATTTATAATATGAAAAAAGTTAAAGTTTTTAAACAAATGAACACATATAGATAGATTTCTAGTGTATCAAACTCGGCTACTCAAACTGTCAAAAACCCACACATCAGAAATTTTGAAAATTGTTTTCTCCTAAATTAGTCAATCAAAATGGATGCCACGCATACTGTTTGAACGATCTTAAAGAGAAATTTCACTGGGTAACGAAAATATCGTTGGAATCTCACTGAAAAGTCACTAGATTTTGACAACTATTAAACTAACCCAAATAAATACGTGGGTTTTATGAAAAAAATATTTCAGAATGCAAAGATTTCAAGAAATTAAAGAAAAAAGTGACCTTAGTCATTAAAATCCAAAATCGGTTTTGTAACACCCCATGCCCGAAATGATCGTTGGATCCTAGTTACGGGGTGCCACATCGGTAGCCAAAGTAACTAAGACTCAATTTACCCTTTATATATATGCAATTAATAATATTAATTCATCTCAATAAGATTTTCTATCATTTTCGGATCTTATATGAGGTTATGAAAGCTCTTTTGCTAACCCGAGGTCGAATTAAGACCAAATTGTAAAACTTTCAAAGTCTACGAGTTGACATCACGACTTCATCAGTCAGTGAGTTATGTCGCGACTTCAAAAAACTCGACGGCACAACGCCACTCATTGTCAATCTATTTTGCGACGTTGGGAACTTGTGGTCGTGACGTCACCCCTTTGAAAAAACACATTGGTACATATTCAATACTTCAAGCCAAACATGTTTCATTTCACCAATGCATATACCAATTTCAACAATACTAGATCATGTCAATCCTTTACCAAATCAAGCTTCTAACATCTTTGAAAACCATATTCAAATGATATACAACTCATATTTAAAACATATTATATTCTAGCCATTTACCAATTCAACTTGCCAATTTGTTTCACTATGAAAACCTTAACATATATGACCTATGCAAGTTGGAAGTCGTCAAACCAAATAGCTTAAACATGATCAAAACTATACCTCATATAAGTCACATAACAAACTATCATGCAAATTTAAACTTTAGCTATTTCACATGCTTATTCATTCCAAAACTTCCATTACCATATGAAGCATGCAAATAATCCTTTTTATAAATAAATTCATTTCTTGTTGGCATTTAAACTTTCCATATCATATAATTCTACATTAGTATACCAATACTTTCATTTTATAGCATATAAAATTGAAACATGATTTCATCAACCAATACATATGATTGTTACATACTATATTGGTCTTCAATCATCAAAGTACAAACCGAAATCTCGCGTCACTCATCAACAATCTCGTTTTTCCTTTCCTTTTCGATGGCTCAATGTCGTGTTTAGCTACATAAAATTATACAATAGATATACAGTATTTATTCCCATCCACTTCACATACAAAAATAAAGTCCAACATATTTTACATTCTATTCAATTTAGTCCCTAAACTTGGGATAAGCATAACTCTTGATTCCTAGCTTTGGATTAAAATCTGATTTCACGTAGTCTCATTAGGGACCTAATATTTTATATTCCTAACATAATTTTATATTAATTTTGAAATTTATTCAATTTAGTCCCTAATATAACAATGTTAATAAACAAACTAAATTAACTTTACAATCTAGTCCTTTTCATAATCTAAGCTTTAAATCTATAAATTTCAAGCCTAAATCATCAATTAATCAACAATGAAAACTTTCTAAAACTTTAACATGTTACCAAATTGGTACATGGGCTAGCTAAATCAAGCTCTTATGGTCATAAATCTATAAAAATTACTAGATTCCATTACATATTAAATGGTCGAAACTTTGATGAAAATCCTTGAAGCTTTATCCAATTCAACTATGGTGGATAGTGGTGAATGGAAAAAAGATGATGAACTCCACTAAGTTTACTCATTTATACTTTATTTAGTTTATAATTAACCTAGTTTAATTATTTAATCATAACTTAATTAACTTAAGTTAATCTTTAATCTTAATTAGTGAAGTTGTCATCATCATCCACTACCACTTAACTAAAAATGGTTTAATTACAATTTTAGACATTTTTTTAATTTCCATATAAGTCCTCAAGTATTTTGTCAATGAAAATCTATAGTGATTAAACTTTTACATTTTAATCCTTGGTCTTTAACTAACTAATTTTTTGGCTAAATTATTTAACCAAATTTTAGTATATTTTTATAATAATTCTGTAAATATTTTTTATTTTATATTTACAGACTCAGATTATAGAAATAGGGTTTCGAACCGCATTTTCGACACCACTGAATTTCAAGTCGTTACAAAGTTGCACTTAACTTCTCTAAAATTTCCAAAACTATTGACTAAGAAAAATTTGGTAAAGTGAAATTTGTTTTGCTACTCTTTCATTAAAAATGCTATTAAATATTAATAAAGTTAGACTTAATAACAAAATCGACTAGTGAACCACACAAATATTTATAATCATTTAAAAATTATAAGTATTACCATTATTTTATTAAAAAACTAAAAAACAAAAGTGTTATATTACTCACCATTATCGACCCACTACCTGGATACTCAGTTGGGTCCTGACTCGTAATCTATAGGGTTCGGCTTTAAGTTCACACGTGAGGTGTTCGCTTCTTTCTATGAGACCACACGATATGGATTTGCACCACTACGAAGGCAAACCCTCATCTAGAAAACACGTGTTAACCTTAGAATAGGGTACGTGTTGGCATGCATGGGGACCTACCTACGACGTCCCATCCATAAACAGTAACTGTATCATATAAATAGAGAATCTAACCCTTTTGAATGACACTCACTCTAAAACACTCAACAATTTGGTGTGGTAAGTGTGGACAGATTTCCAACCATCAAAAAACCAAAAAACTAAGATGACTCACCCCAACGAGAGTTTTCACAGTAGTTTCCCATCAGGTCAGGCAGGAAGTTTTGGTAGGGCAATCAACCCAGTGAGATAAACATTTTTGTTGATTGGTTTGCTGATCGACTAGAAAATCTAGGTAACTCAGGCCAAGCACGTGCCTCTAATTATTTTGATTTCAATGCTCCCTCTGATCAAGGAACATCGCCACAACAACTTTTTGGTTTACAGGAGCAACTGGGATTAATGAAGGAATGGATGACTCAACAAAGTGCCAAGTTCGAACAACAGCAAGTGTTTTAGCAGGAATAAGACAAAACGAAGAGTTGAGAAGAAAAATGTATTTTAACCACTCTAATCTTTTGGATCATGTCACGCTTCTTTAGGAGGAGGTTGTGGGAGTACATGTAAATCCATGGCAGAATGAGATGGATGTTTTGCATAGAGACGTTCAAGCGTAGATGGGGATGTCTGAATGTAGCAGTAGTGAGCTTACCATCTGATTTTAAAGTGTCGATGGGGATGTCTGAATGTAGAAGGGATCCTAGGCCCCATCTCATGCAGCATAGCGATTACATAAATGTATTTAGGGCCTCAGATATGGCGAAGTGTAAAGCTTTCTTGACCACTCTTAGGGGAGGGACGAAAGATTGGTATTTGTATTTGCCTTACGGCTCCATTCAAAGTTTCTCATAGTTGGGACATATGTCTTTGGAAAGATTTTGAGCCCATAGGACAATAATGTTGCCACGTTGAACACAAATAACTTGGAGGACCAGTGGGCCATTGATGCCTTCATCATAAGAGTTTAGAATGAGTATATGCAGTATTCATCTATTCATAATAGGCCACAAACCTTGGCAGATTTGTATGAGAGAGCGCATAAGTTCGCTGAAGCAGAAGATGTAACAATGCGATTGAGTTAGTGTTTAATTAACATACAATGACTAAATCGCGTAAGTGATAAAGGTGTGAATTGTTATTAAATTACAAGATAGTACGATAGAACTTAGCTAAATGACTTATAAGGTAAATAAACCAATGGTTTAATGATAGTGGACGATATTGGATTTTATTATGAAAGAAAATGTACTATAATTATAGTAAGTTATTAATAAATAAATTAAAAAATATGAAATAAAATTTTAAAACCAGTAAGTGGATTAAAAGAGAAAGTTAATGTAACAGTCCATTTTCAGTGGTGTCAAAAAAAGTGGTATTGGGACCACAAATTTGAAGAGTGAGACCATAAATATTATTTAATATTTATGATTCAATTATAATATTATATTGAATTTTGGTTTAATGTAAATTGAACAAATTGTTAAGTACAAGTAGTTTGTCCTTAAAGTCAAGTGGTTTTGGGAAATGAGGTATTAGGATCTTGTTTCTGAAACCAAGCCCGTAAATATTTATAAATATTTATGGAGCAATTATATAAGTGTATTGGAATTTGATCCGGAAATTTTAACGTTTAGATAGTTAATTAAGTAAAAGTCACAAAATCTATCGCTATTAGTTTAAATGAGTTAATTGATTATAAAAACATAATTTGATGGCTTTAAATAGTAAATAAACCTTAATACCAATAGTGGATGGTTGTGATTAGATAAATAATAATCCATATACTAAATTTATGTTAAAATATTAGTTAATTATAATAAACAAAAGTAAAAAACATTTCTTTTCCTATTCACTTTTCTTCCACTAAAATCAAAAAGGAAAGAAACACCATAGCTTAAACTTAGTTCGACCAAGCTTTCAATCAAGTGCATGGTATGTATTTTTCACCTATTTTTAATGATTTTATGTTTTTGAGAACGTTGTAGCTTAATCTAGCTAACACGAAGACTAATTTGTAAAATTATTAAATGTTTTGAATTATACCATTGATGAATTTGTGATATTTTTGAAGTTTTTTGATAGATTATTAAGCTTGATAGTTAAATAGGACTATTCTGTAAAGCGGTTTTGCTTAGTTTTAAGTTTAAGGACTAAATTGATAAAATAATACTTTCAGCATGAAATTCTTGTAAAATTTCAATAATTATGGGTTGTATTTGAATAAATAAAAATTTTGCTAGTTGGGTTTTGGGCTTAATTGTGATAATTGTGTAAGTTTCGGGTTTAGGGACTAAAATGAATCAAAGGTAAAAGTTTAGGGTAAAAGTGTAAAATGTTGATAAATGGTCAAATATGTGAATTTAAGTGTTTGAAGGCATTTTAATTGGTTAATTGAATTAAATTATTATATTAGATCATGAAACGGATCAGTTGGTTGATAATTGCATGAATGAAAAAGTTATTGAATAATCCTCGTCGAAGTGTTGGTAACTACTGCTTTTTCTTGAGTTCGTATTAGATGTTCTTATGTTTATTAATGTTGTAATCATAGTTGTTTATAATTTTGTGTGTATGTGTATAACAAACAAGGTAGATAAAGGTAAGTTGTAAATGTGATCAAGTACTTGAATGGAAAAATATGGCTTTGTATTTGTTCGATTTGAAACATGTTATTCTATAGGAAGTTGGTACCAAATGAATCTTGGTGTATGGTTAATATCATGAAAGGATCAAGGTATATAGGTCAATCCCGTGTGAACTCTGTAAATATCTAGGATAAAAATAACATGTCATTAGGGCGTAGCAAGCACTCTTTGTCGATGTTATATTTACTAGGCACTAGTTACCGGTGTTATATTTAGTAGGTATTGTCACACCCCAAAATTGGGCCTAAAAGTTTTGAGGGTAAATTAGGGATTTGGCTCGGAATGGGTTTAGAAATTTTGAATTATGGTAACCCGAAATTATTTTCGACTATAGCTTTTTGAAAATCAAATCAATTTTTGAAAATAAGGTAGGAAAGAACTTCAATTTTGAAAAGAGGACTGTTTTGTAAAAAGGATTAAATTAAGAGTAGTTTTAAAGCAAATAAACCAAGTTCTAAAAGCATCCCATTTTTCCCTTTTAAACCTACTTTTGACGTGAATGAAAAAAACAAAGAAACCCCTTCATCCCTTTTCTTTGTGTCGTCCATTAAGGATGAAAACCCAAAAATTTCATCCTTCAATTTTTGGCCTCTATTACTCCAATCTATTGTTTTCTATTATCCTTCAAACATATAAACCCCTTTGAATTCAAAGAAAGACACAAAAAAACACCATTAAATCCATTGATTTTTCTTCAAGTGAGTTTTTCCGGGTTTTCAATCAAATGTTCGATTTTCCTTTAACAAAGATAAGTTTTCGATTTCTTATTAGTTTTTAATGTTACCCACCCTTTAAAATAGATTTTTTACCAATTGAATCGAATGTTTTGAATAAATGCCAAAAATTGGATATCTGATGATGGATTTCAGGATTTTGAATAAAAATGAGTTTTCAAAGTGTTTTTGAATTAGTTTTAATGTGATTAGAAGGTTTTTAAACACTCCTTAAAGTTTCATTAAAGAATTCTAAGATTTTAATGAGTTTCCATGAAAAATGACTATTTTATGTCGAAATTTTGGAACCATGAATCTGTGTAGTTTGAAGGTTGGGATTTATTCTCATATATATAATTAAATGATTGGAATCGATTATAGGGAATGAGAATTAGTAAAGGTTAAGATATTTGAGTTTCTAGTTTGTTAGTCGAAAATTTCAGTTCTAAGAGGAACTAGCCTTGGACCTGTGTTTTTGTATGTTTAAGGTGTGTTATGGCTACTAATTAATTGTATATATTGTGTGGTTATTATGTGTGAAGCATCGAAACTATTGGAGCCTTCTACGAGCAAGGCAAAAGGTAAGGAAAAGCTAGTTTAAGCTTTCGACAATTATGCGGAAGTGTGAACAGTGAGTGTCTAGAATCGCTACTAGTAGACACGATTCATAGTGTTAATTGGGAGCTTAAGAGTAGTTTAAACCCCTATCCTAAGTTCCAAGTGTAAGCTTTCTTATACCCCTGTTTAATTTACAAAGTATGTGATGTGTATAATCACCAGCTGTAATAGTCCTAAAGGCACTTGATGTTTAGCTTTGACCTGTTGACAAATCAAACATCTAGACACAAAGTCAGAAATGTCGCGTTTCATACCCGACCACCAATACATCTGTTTCAAATCACTGAACATTTTGTTCCTCCGAGGATGAACAGATAAGCTGCCACTATGAGCTTCATGTAGAATTTTCTGTATAAGTTTTGTATTTTTCAGCACATAAACTTTACCTCGGAACAATAAACAATCATTGGATCCAATCTAAAACTCTGAATCAGTAGTCGACTCACACTGTACTCTTTTAGCTTGCAATTGCTTATCACATTTCTGAGCCTCGCAGAATTGCTGAAGAAACATCGGTTTAGCTTTTAACTCGGCTAATATCGAACCATCATCAGACAAAGTTCATCGCTAGTAAGGCGTATAAGGATCTTCTACTCAAAGCATCAGCGACTACATTCGCTTTCCCCAAATGATAATCAATAATTAATTCATAATCTTTCAACAGTTCGAGCTATCTTCGTTGTCTCAAATTTAGATCTTTTTGTGACATTAGATACTTCAAACTCTTGTGATTAGTAAATTTGTGGCATTTTTCACCGAACAAATAGTGTCGCCAAATCTTTAATGCAAATACAACTGTAGCCAACTCCAAATCATGTGTTGGATAATTCTTCTCGTGCGTCTTTAATTGTCTTGAAGCATACGCTATCACGTTGCCTTCTTGCATTAGAACACATCCCAAACCGTTCAATGACACATCACTGAAAATTACAAACTCTTTACCCAACTCAGGTTGAACCAATACTGGTGCTTCGGTTAAGAGTGCTTTCAACTGATAAAAACTCTATTGGCATTTCTCAGACCACTCAAACTTTACATCTTTCTGCAATAACCGAGTCATCGGTATAGCAATCATCGAGACCCTTTTAAAAATCGCCAATAATAGCCAGCTAATCCCAGAAAACTTCTGACTTCGGATATGTTTCTTGGTGGTTTCCATTCAACAACTGCTGAAATCTTACTCGGCTCAACTCTAATGACTTCTGCTGACACAATGTGTCTAAGAAAACCAACTTCTCGGAGCCAAAACTCACATTTGCTAAATTTAGCAAACAGTTGTTTATCTCTCAACGTTTGTAACACAAACGTCAAATGCTCGGCATTTTCTGACTCATTTTGGGAATAGATCAGAATATCATCAATGAATACAACAATGAATTTGTCTAAATACAATCTAAAAATTCTATTCATCAAATTCATAAAGTCTGCAGGAGCGTTACTTAACCCAAGCGGCATAACAAAAAATTCATAATGTTTGTATCTGATTCTAAATGCGGTTTTTTGCACATCCGAATCTTTAACCCGTATCTGATAATAACCAAATCGTAAATCAATCTTTGAAAATACCGTTGCACCTTTCAACTGATCGAACAAATAATCCATTCACGGTAAAGGATACTTATTCTTAAACGTAACCTTGTTAAGTTGTCGATAATTGATACACAGTCTCATTGATCCTTATTTCTTCTTTACAAATAAAATCGGTGCACCCTAGGGCGAGAAACTTGGTCGTGCAAAACCTCTATCTATTAACACTTGCAACTGATCTTTCAATTCTTTCAACTCTGTAGGAGCCATTCTGTACGGAGCTATCGATACCGGTGATGTTCTCGGTACTAACTCAATAGCAAATTCAACCTCTTTGATTGGTGGCAATCCGGGTAACTCTTCTGGAAACACATCTCGATATTCACAAACCACTGGCACTGATTCAATCTTCGATTTAGACACATTTGAATCAAGTACATACGCAAGGTAAGCATTGCAACCCTTTTTCACATATTTTTGTGCTAGAATAGTCTCTATCACAATAGCTAAACCACTCGAATCATCGGATTCAATACGAAGAGTCTCACCATTCTAAAATTTTAACACAATAATCTTTTGTATAGAGTTTACATCCGCATCATGCAGAGTCAGCCAATCCATACCCAAAATTACGTCAAACTCATCAAATGGTAAAAGCATCAAATCGGCTGGAAAACTATAACCTTGAGTCATTAACTAACAATTCTTGCAAACTTTATCAATTAGGACATACTGACCTAAGGGGTTCGATACCTTAACCATAAATTTAGTGGACTCAACAGGTAAACTCTTACGAGACACTAAACTTGTACATTCATATAAATGGGTTGATCCGGGATCAATCGATACATAGTTTCATTAATCCATCTTTCTTCTTTAAAAATAAAACTGGTGCACCCCAGGGCGAGAAACTTGGTCGTGCAAAACCTCTATATTTTAACTCTTGCAACTGAGCTTTCAATTCTTTCAACTCTGTAGGAGGCATTTTGTACGAAGCTGTCGATATCAGTGATGTTCCCGGTGCTAACTTAATAGCAAATTCAACCTCTCTGATCGGTGGCAATCCGGGTAACTCTTCTGGAAACACAACTAGATATTCACAAATCACTGGCACTGATTCAATCTTCGATTTAGACACTTTTGTATCAAGTACATACGCAAGGTAAGCATTGCAACCCTTTCTCACATATTTCTATGCTAGCATAGTCGATATCACAATAGGTAAACCATTCGAATCATCAAATTCAATATGAAGAGTCTCACAATTCTGACATTTTAACACAATAATCTTCCATCTATAGTTTATAACCGCATCATGCAGAGTCACCCAAAATTACATTAAACTCATCAAACAGTAAAAGCATCAAATCGGTCAAAAAACTATAATCCCAAGTCATTAACGGACAGATCTTGCAAACTTTATCAATTAGGACATACTAACCTAAAGGGTTCGATACCTTAACCACAAATTCAGTGGACTCAACAAGTAAGATCTTACTAGACACTAAATTTGTACATACATATGAATGGGTTGATCCGGGATCAATCGAAGCAGTTACATAAGTGTTATAAAGAGAAAATGTACCGGTGATAAAATCTGGCACTGAAGCATCATCGCGAGCGCGAATAGCGTAAGCTCTGGCTGGCATCCATGCCTCAGATCTCACTGCAGAATCTCTCGTTGCACCTCGACTACTAATTATATTTCTCGTATTTTGGGGTGGTCTCCCTCTAGCAGCTGTGTTGCTCGGTCTTGCGGTTCGAGCTTTTTGTTTCTCAGACTTCTCAGGACAATCTCTAAGGTAGTGGTCAAAGGAGCCATACCTGAAACATGATTCGCTTTTAACTCAACACTCGCTATAATGTGGCCTGTTGCAGTGCTAGCACTAAGGTCCAGCATTTCTAACACTGCCCACACTCGCTATATATGTAGCCTAGGGTTTAGGACTAGAGTATCTCGCATCTCTGTATTTATTAGAATGCCCCGCAGAAACAGTAGGACGATAGTGATGTTCTTTAAATTTCTTTGATACTGACTAATGAGACTTTCCCGTAAATCTCTTTCTCGAATCTTTAGCTTCAAATTCAGCCTTTCTCTTTTCTATACTAAACTCATCGACTTTGAGTGCTCTATCGACAAGCACAACAAACTCTTTTAGTTCCAGTATTCCAACTAACAACTTAATGTCTTCATTCAACCCATCTTCAAAACGTTTACACATAACCATTCCAATTGGAATGCACTTTCGGGCATACTTACTTAATCGAACGAATTCTCTTTCATATTCAAATATGGTCATACAACCTTGTTTCAGTTCTAGAAATTCTTTATGATTTTGATCGAGAAATCGTTGACTATTATATTTCTTATGAAACTCAGATTGGAAGAATTCCCAATTGATCCTCTCTCTCAGCACTACTGAAATCAAGGTATTCCACCATTGGTAATTTGAATCTTTCAGAAGAGATACATCACATTTAACACATTCTAATGGCGTACAAGACAGTTCATCAAAAACTCTGATCGTATTCCTAGCCAAAACTCTACTCTCTCTGGATCATCAGCCACTGTAGCCCTAAACTCTTTAGCCCCGTATTTGCAGATATTATCAATAGGCAATTTGCTCAAGCGTACGGGTTCTAAAACTTGATGAGCTATGGGGACCGGTTAGGGAAAAGGTGTGGGTGGAGGTTGCTGAGTAGCCAGATTCGTTCGGACAAACTTAGTGAACCACTCGTTCATCATATGGAAAAAGGCTTTCTTAGCCTCTCCTCTACGACCCTCAGATACGGGTCTCGATTCAGACAACGCTACTCCGCGAATGGAGGCCGGCGCGTTACTTTCAAAATTATCGGAGTCTGCTTGATTGGAATCCATTACTATATAAAAACATGATTTAAACTGTCAAGAGACATCACACTATCATAGGTTATAAAATGGCATGTATAGCTAGACTCACATGCACTACACTAGTCCGATAATCAACTAAACCATAGTTCTGGTACCAATAAATGTAACACCCCTAACTCATATCCGACGAACAGGGTTACTGAGCATTACCGAACTTATAGCTCAATCAATCAAACATTTCATGTACTCATTTAAATCAAAAACCATTCATAATCAATCATATTGCCCCTAATACGAGCCCTTGAGGCCCCAAATAGACATTAAAAATGGTTCGGGACTAAACCGAGTACCCAAGAAATTTTTAGGAAAACATTAAAAATTTTCAAAGTACAGAGGACACACTCCCGTGTGGCCAGACTGTCTATCTCACCTAGCCAAGAGACACCTCTGTGTCTCAGGCCGTGTGGCCATTTGAAATGGGGACACACGGCCGTGTCCCAACCCGTGTTCGACCCCATGTAACTCTCTAACTTGGGTCACAGGGCCAAGCCACACGTCCATGTGTCAGGCCGTGTACCTTCGAAATGGCCTTACACGCCCGTGTGCCAGGCCATGTGCTAGGCCGTGTGAAAACTGGAGGGTATACTGACATTTGCTGCACAGCCAAGCCATATGCCCTTGTGCTAGGCCGTGTGAAGCTACTGGCACACAACAGTTTTACATGGTCGTATGTCACACACGGCTGAGACACACGACCGTGCCTCTACCATGTGGACAAAAATAGGTCATTTTCCAAGCCATATTCCTCACCCACATTGGTACCAACCTATACACCAAATTTTGCATATAACCATGGCATAATTAGCCATTCAAAACCAACCAATATCAGGCTTATAACTTGTTAAAACATCACATACACATATGATACCAATAGACATTTCAAATAGCCAATTTAAAAATTTTTAATTATGCCTCCAAAGTTTATCTAAATGGTCCAACACATATATGCATCATTGTGCCTAAAACATAATATATATGACACTTATCAATCTCAACCATTTAGTATCCAAAATAATAATTCACAACCAAGTCATTCACATGGCAACCATACATTATATTAAATAAGGCTATTTACATATTTACATAACAAAAATGTTCACAAAATAAGCCAACACAAATGGCTAAAACACAACAAAACGTATAGGCTATCATTATCCAAAATGACTTAAACATGCCATTTAACCCAAAATATAAAGTCAAAAGTACCAAAATATCATTTCATAGTGTGATGCGGTCTCTGAAAACTTCCAATCTGAACGAGCTTCTAAAACACTATAAAACACAAAAAAATAAACAGAGTAAGCAATTAGGCTTAGTAAGTTCGTATAACACAGAATTAAACTTACCATTTAACCCCAAATTTAGGTAAGTAATCCAAATCATAACACAATTCAATTTGGCCAAAGCCTATCACATAACCATTTACCAAGTTAGCCATGTATTCATACAAAAACCAAGAATCATGTATGAATTTAACAATTATTAAGTTCCATGTACATGTAACATCTATATCGTGTATCTGTATATCATACATAGATCATTTTTATGTAAATACCTGTACTAGTTCGTATCGAACTTGTATAATCTCGTAGTAACACTATGCCCGTTGAACCGTTTAGAATATCGTTAGATATACTGGTAGTACACACGAGGTGTACTGGCCTGTAGTCCGTCAATTCCTGTACATGTATGCTCTTTCAAGCCATAATCGATAAGCTCCTCCGAGCTAAAATTCGATAAGCTCATATGAGATGAGAATCGGTAACCTCTCATGAGCTGCAAATCGGTAAGCTCATATGAGCTATGGTGAATCCGCAACACATGCAGGATCTCAACCAAAATTGGTAACCCTAATGACATGTCATTTGTATCCTACGAATTTTTAAGGTTCAAACAGGGCTTGGTATTCTTCATACTTCTTCGGTTATGTGTTTGATGATTATACATTAAAATTACACAATCCATATACATATATCTCAATTAAAGTATATAACTACAAAATTTAATTACATGAACTTATCACAAACTCGTACGGAGAAATACGATCGTTTAGTCCACGACTTTATCCTTTCCCCGATTTAAATCCGAATGTGGCTTTTCTTGATCTATATAATCAAATTTAACCAATTTAAGCATCATTCTATTAAATTCACTCTAAAATTCATGTTATGGCAAAATTACCATTTTTTCCCTATACTTTTGACTTCTTTACAATTTAGTCTCTAGGCTTGTAAAATGAAATTTATGCAATTTTACCCTTATGTAAGCCTAGTAGATTTTTATATGTGCATATAGCAGCCCATACATTTAACAATTTCATACATTTAAAACATAATTTTCACATTTCTCAATTTAGCGTCTAATTGACAATTCCGTTAAAAATCTCTTTACTAAAGTTGTTTAACTAACAAGGATTAATTTTCTTCTGTTAAACTTCAAAAACCTAGCAATTTCATCAATGTAAAATCTCAAACTACTCAATAGTTTTGCAATTTAGTCCCCTAGTTAGCTAGGTTAAGCTACAACGATTCAGAAAACATAAAAATCATCAAAAACGGGCTTAGAAATCAATTACATGAAAGGAATTTTCTTCGCAAATTTTCAAGCTTTTCAAACGCTCCTTTTTTTTTGCAACTTTTGGTGGAAGAAAACACAACGATGATGGCCTATTTTGTTTCATTTGATTTAATTTAGCTTTTATTACCGAATTACCATTTTACCCTTAGCTAACTTTAAAAATTACACAATTACCAAGTCATGCACATCAACTATCACCTTTAATGGTATAATTACCATATAATTACCTCTACTATAAAGTTCTATAGCTATTTAACACCTTTAGCTAATAGAACACAATTTTTGCACTTTACGCGATTTAGTCCTTTTTCACAAATTGAGCTTACAAATGGTAAAATTTCTTAAAGAAATTTTTATGAAATCATACTATCATATTTTAGACCAAAAAATAATATTAAAATAAATAGTTTGACTTTAGATTTGTGGTCCTGAAACCACTGTTCTGATTTTACTAAAAACGGGCCGTTATAGTAACCATTACAGATATTTAGCATTTGCGGTGTGAGCGACGCGGGAATTCCAAGAAAGTGATCCCATTTAGGCTTAGTGATTGAATAGGTGATATTATTGCTATTATTTTGAACTGTGGGAATAAGGCAATATGGTAGATTCTTAGTTGATTATTGCCATGATGTTTTAAATGATTGCTTGATTTTATTACTCATAGAATTAATGGATGTTTGATGTTAGTTTATTGGTTTACTTAGCTTAAATTATTGATGATGCATTGAACTGCAAATATGGATGTGTTTATGATGAATATTGAGGTTTCATAAACTTGTTGAAGTGGTATATGTCTGCTTGAATTAGATGCCCTGTTTTAGTTTTTTTTTTTTGCTATTTTATGCAGAGGTATCAATAATCGGGTATTTAGTATCGATACCTCCATGATATTTCGAATGTACAGGAAGTCAGTAACTCAATTTGGTATCTATACCATTTCTCAAGTATCGATACTCGGGGTAACAATATCGATACTTTTTGATAGGGTATCAATAGTTTGATGGTTTTACTTTTTGCAAGAAAATAGAATGCTAATTTGGTACTGATTTTTTATCAATATCGATATCATCTATGATAAATATCGATACCATCGAATGAGTATCGAAACCTACGTGATATTTTAGAAATTTTTGTTAATTGGACTTTAAGCATGTTTTTAACTTGTTATAGGGACGATTATTGCCTGTTTAGCAAATTTTTAACTCTGTCTAGGGGAGATTAGACTTAAAGCTTATATAGCTATTTGATTAGGATGTTAAACTCATGTCAATGAGACGTTTTATGCTTTGGTGATGAGTAAACAGTGGTGTAGCATCCTATTACTCGGGCTCAGCGATCGGGCTAGGTATAGAGTGCTACTGGTATTATGTCACGGTGATGGATACCATACCAATGGCTTGAGATCCTACATGTGTTGCGGATTCTCTTAAGCTTGTGTGAGTAATATTGTGTATCAGTTAATGTCCTTTTGTCAGCTTATGTGAGCATTACCCTCCCATGTATCCGAAGTTGATTTCCTATTGTTCTTTGGGCAAAACAATTAACTATAGAAATGTAAATGAAATGAGATGATATGTTAAATTATATTTGGTTTATTATATCTTGGTATGTGAATCTTAACATGTTATGTATTGATGATCTAAACGATTTAGGTTTAATCATTTCTCATAGTTGGAATGATGGAACAAGGCAAAGGTTGGTTAGTTCTATATTATAAATATGATTTCTAAATTAAATTCACAGGTATATGATGTTTTTGTTTTATGAACTTACTAAGTTTACGTAAGATACTCTATTTGGTTTTCTTCCTTGTAGATTGTCGGACTCGTGCTGTCACTTGGAACTTCATTGGAGATCAAACCATCCAGCAACTATTTCAATAGCTATTCTTTTATTTTGATCCAGTTATAAGCGGCATGTAAATATGGTTTTGGTATGAATAGGTTAATGATGATCTTGGTGATGTTTTGTGCCATTTGAAATATAAATATGTATTTGGTGTTCGTGGTGACTTCAATTTGGTAGCATATTATTTGATGCTTATCTTGATCAATTGTTATGGAATGGCCATTTTGTTTTGATAATTTATGAAAGTTTACTTGAGTTATGTTAGCCTTTGAAAACTTGGTATAAATGGATGATTTTAGCATTTGGAATTTATGCTCCAGTTGGTGATTGAACAAGCTTAAAAAGTTAGTTATGTTTTAGTTTGGATGGTTAATGGTTATGCTTGAATTGTGGTGCTAATAACGGCTTATTCATTAGGCATGTAGGTTGGATTGAATGTGTTATATATGTTACATGTCTATCTATATGCATCTTTAAGCTAGGTTTTGATATTGGTATAAAGTGATCTTTTCAAACTTGATATTTTTAACCATTTTAATGAAAGTATCGATAAAATGTACTAAACTATCGATACCAAACCATATGACTAATTTTAAAATTTACTGTAATTAAAATTTGGTATCGATAATTTTACTTAGCTCACTATTTTTCTAATTTGTCTTGATGTCGTGGAAATAATATCGATACCTTGATTTGGTAGAATGCTAAATGGTATCGATAAAAATTTTCGTATCGATAATTGTTATAAAATATTAATGATTATTTACTTGGTATAGATAATGGTCCAAAGTTTAAAAGCTTTATAATTTAGTCCATTTATTCAAACTTGAATCAAATTTTATAATAGTTTAAAGCTTGATATAGTTCTATTTTCATTCTTATTGGTTGATGTTTGTATACATATGAATACTTAATGGTTAAATTGAACAAGTTTATCCTGGTTTGTTTGTAGCTTCTCGTAGCTCGAGTCTGGTCACCAGACCGGGTATGGGGTGTTACAGCTAAACTCTTTCATCCAAAAGCAATTTGAAGCTAGGGGAGAAGAAGAAGAAGAAGACGAGCAGGCAAGGGTTTTAGGTTTTCAAGCTAGCTGACGCAAGCCCTATTTTTCAGTACTGTTAAAAATTGAAGATGTTTTCATTGATGCATATTAAAGTTCTAGGGGTTAATTTGATACATTTTAATTTTAGAATTGAAAAAGGACTAAATCGTAAAGCCAGTTGATGATTTTGTGCTCTAACTAAATTGTACCAAGTTTGAGGTTAGTTGTGAAAGTTATGTTAGTCCCAATTTTAGAGACTAAATTGAATAAAATGAAAAATATGCATAAATTAGAAAGTGAATGTGACTGTCGACCTAGATCCCTTGAAAAATAAAGGTGTCGACGAATAGCTTGAAGTTCACGGTTTGTATTTCTATGATCTGAACTATTTCAATTGTTGCATTTGTACATTGCATTGTATGGTAAGTTCTAAGGTAAGCTAAAAATTTTATTCGATGAGATGTATTAAGGTGGTTGATTTGGTTATTTGTGCTAAGGATTGAATTCAACAGATATGGAAATATTGAATATTATTTGAAATGTGAAATTGGACTTATGTTGTGAAGAACTATGTTGTTTACATAAATATATGTATGGGAAGAATGGATTTTTGTTTGAGATTATGATAATGAAATGAGAATTCACTAAAAATATATGTGAGAAATAGTTACCCTATTAATTGTTTGAGAAAGGTCGGGCATAATTGGCATGTCATAGGATAGGAAGAGTTCAGGGTTATACAACTACGTGTTGGGGAGTGTTGGGTACCCCATTTGTCAGTTTTATCGACCATTGATGGGCACATTTATTTTTCAGTTTTACCGACCAATGCAGGGTGCAATTTTATTATTACAGATTTACCCGTCAGGCACTGAGTGCCAAATTGGTGTGCTGGTTGGATCCGCTTATACGTCCAAGTCCAAGTTACATTAATAGGGAAATAAAGATGGAAATCAGAATCAAGATATATATATATATATATATATATATGGAATGAAAATAAAGATGTATATGATATTTGAATGTATACTATGAAAATTTAGAAGGTGAATGTTTATGAAATCAATGAAAAGTGAAATGGAATGTTTATTAGTGAAATGGGTTGAGTAATGATATGTGAAGTGATTTGTTATAAATTCATATAGTGAGATGTGTTAGTATGTATAATGGATTATGAGAGTTAGTATAGATGATATACAATTTGCATTTTAGTATTCATATTAATCTTATGCACTTGAATGTTTTATAATACGTTTAAAGTTTAGATTATAAAAATACCACTGAGTTATACTCAGCATACGGTTTTGTTCTCTATGCCCAAGTTAAGTACTTTGCAATTCGATTGTTGACTCAGCATCTAGCGGCAATTCCAAACTCAAGTGTTGCTGATGTGTTTATTTTGGTCTTGGCATGTACTTAGGAAGTCTTTTGGTTATATTGAATATTTTGTATCTTGTTGGCATTTTGGAAGTGTATGTATATATGTATATGATGGGAATAGTCATGTTGTTGATATTTTGTTAGGTTTCTTGAGTTACTTGCCTAATACATTAACGGTTTAGATATAGCACGCTATGTGATGGATTTTGGTTGATGCATGGGTATAGTATAGAATGATGAATGGTATGTTTAGACTATGCCTAGGTGATCTCTTAGTAAGTTGATACTTTAAACATGAGATTGTTGAATGGGTTTTTTATGCTTAAGTATATGATAGTGAAATTGTCATGGAAGATTTATTGAATTGGTTAAACATGGAAGTTAATCATGTAAGCTAGTTTATAATTTTTAGATAGTTGTGAAGTGTTAGTATGTGATTATGTTGCATATGAATAGTTATGTCTTAGGTTGATTAATTTCATATCTATAATTGTATTTGAGAGTACCATTTGAATTATAGATCATTTTAGCATGAATTAGACATGTTAAAGATAGGAATTTACCATTTATGAACTTAAGTATCGATATTTTGGCATTAGGTATCAATACTTGACCATATGAACAATTTTAAAACAAAATGCCAAAATGGTATCAATACCGGAAAATAAATATCACCTTTGTTTTGCATAACAAACAGATCGTGATTTGGTATCAATTTTTAATAAGGTATTTATATAGTATGATACCCAACAATTAAATATGGATACCAACTTTAAAACTTTAAGATTTTGAAATCTTTACAATTCAACCTTATTTCATGCTTAGATTTCACAATTAGATCCACATAGATTGTAAATTATTATATTTGATTATATGTGATTTGATGATAATTAATTGATATTTTCATTAATAAATTACATGTAAATTGTTTGTTATCTTTCACGAGTTCGGCTACTAGGTCAGGTAAGGGGTGTTACAGAGGAGATTACAAGGGAAGCTTGTAACACTTTTCAAAGTGAAGACAAGCAATTTAGGGGTTGCCGGAGTGTTCGTAGCTAGTAGGGTCCTCTTTCTTAGAGTCTGTGTGTACAAAGTGGGAGATAATAAAGGAATTATTCGCAAAATGAATCACCAAGGGCATTCCAGAGGCCTTAAGGCAAGCACACTAGAAGATATGTTCCTCATGGAAAATTTGAAGCTTACACTCCCTTAAATGCTACACGTACCTACATTTTTAATTAGGTCAAAAGTTTGGGCATTTTGCCAAGCCCTCCACATATGCAACGCAATCAGTCTAGGGCCAACTCGAGGGAGAGATGTAACTTTCATAATGATAGGGGGCACAAGACCAAGGATTGTTTCTCTTTGAGAGATGGTATAGAGTAGGTAGTTAGAAATGCCGAGCTAAAAGATTTTGAGGCTTAAGATGCCTCGCCATCAAGTCATAGTTCAAGGGGTGTTGATAAAGGTAAACAAAAAGTTACAGGCACAATACATTGATAATTGGTACATATGAAGAGTGGGGGACCTCTAACACGAAGAGGAAGACTCATGTTAAAAGTGTGATGTCGGTCAATTCATCGAAGAGGTTACATCAACAAGAGAAGTGGAAAGTAGAATTTAATGAAGAGGATGAGGATTCAGTATGTGATAAAGAAGGAAATGACCCTATGGTCGTATCGACAACTATAGCAGGATTTGAGATTAAAATAATTTTGGTTGATAGTGGAAGTGATGTAGCGGTGTTGACTTGGGACGTATATTAGAATACGAGGATAAAGGAGCAAGCTTCAAAAAAGGCAAGCCCTTAGTATGGTTTTACGAACCATCCAGTCGAGGTGAAATGATGTATTACTCTACCTATTACCTTGGGGAATGACGAGCACACCACCACAGAATATGTTTAGTTCTTTGTGGTAGACCATCCAATGGCTTACAATGCCATCTTTAGGCATCCTATTATGAGAATTGCTAAAATGGTGATTGTTAATTTTGCATGAAGATTAAATTCCATACTAGCACGAAGATAGGTTTCATGAAATCTGACTAGCAAACAGCCAGTCATGTCACATGTTATCAGTTAAGCAAATGCGTGAATAGGAGACACGAGGTCAGGGTTTGTAACAGGCAGATGTAGCTAGCCAGGTATTAGATTTGGGAATCTAGATGATAGAAGTGAGGAGAGAGTTCACAAACTAGAGACAGCAGAAGTCACAAAGAATTTGTATTTGTTTTATGATAACACAGGCAAGTTGGTAAGGATCTCATCAACATTAGAAGAAGAAGAAGAAGAAAAGGAAGCCTTAGTGCAGTGCTTGAGGGAGAATTCAGACATTTTTGCATGGTCAGCCGTTGACATGCCTGGTGTGGATCCTCAGATGATTTTCCATCGGTTAAAAGTGTCTTCCGAGGTCAAGCCAGTCAAGCAGAAAAGAAGAAGGTTTGCACCACATGTTGTAGAGGCCATTAGACAACAAGTAGGAAAGCTACTTTCAACAGGATTTATCAAGGAAGTGGTGTACCTGGACTGGGTGTCAACTGTTGTGATGGTAAAGAAGGTCAATGGAAAGTGGAAAATGTGCATTGATTTTACTGGTCTAAATAAGGCTTGCCCAAAGGATAGTTTTCCTTTGCCCTCGATTGACAAATTGGTACATGCGCCCTCATGCCATAAGTTCATGAGTTTTATGGACGCATTCTCAGGTTATAACCAAATTTCCATGGCTCCAAAAGTTCAGGATAAAATGACCTTTGTCACGAAGGAGGGCTTGTTCCGCTATCGAGTTATCCCTTTTAGGTTGAAGAATGTAGGTGCAACCTATCAAAGGTTGGTTAATAGGATTTTCAGAGTACAGATTGGTCGCAATGTAAGGTCTATGTTGATGACATTTTCGTGAATTGTTCTACATTGAAGAGGCATATTAAGGATTTATATGAAGTTTTTGTTGTTCTACAAGCCTATAACATGAGGTTAAATCTAGAGAAGTGTGCTTTTGGTGTGAAAGTGGGGAAATTCTTAGGCTTCTTGGTTTTAGAAAGAGGCATAAAGGTCAACCTTGAGAAGATTCAAGTCATTCTAGATATGCCTCCCCTAAAGACTATTGAAGACATTCAACGCCTCATAGAGAAGGTAGTTGCACTCAACAGGTTTGTTTCTAGAATGGCAGATAAATGCTTATCTTTGTTTAAGGCCTTGAGAACCTCTTTTCGTTGGACAGAGGAATGCCAAGCTCCTTTTTAAAAGCTCAAGTTGTACCTCACTCTCCAGCGCTTTTGATGTCACCTCGAATAGCGGAGACTTTTATCTTTATCTGGCAACCTCCAAAGAAACGATGGCATTTGTTTTGATTAGGACAGAAGGGGTTCGCCAATTTCCATGAATTATGTTAGAAAGGTGTTGTAGAATGACGAACAAGGGTACACAAAGACAGAAAATCCTATTTTTTCTTTAGTCGTGGCAGCTCGCAAGTTACGACCCTACTTTTAAGCTCATCTAGTGACTGTCATGACTAGCCAACTCATCAAAGACATATTGTCTAGAGTATATACTTCAGGTAGAATGACTAAGTGGGGAAGTGAATTGGCAGAATTTGGAATAGAGTATGCCTAGAGAACAACTATCAAAGCTCAGATCTTAGTCGATTTCATGGTGGAATGTTGTTTTGACAGATCACCAGACCGTAAAGAAAACTTTTAATTTCAAACATTATTACTCACATAAAAAATACAGTAGTATGTCGCATAAATTATTAAAAATCTAGTTAAAAAATACTCATTTTATTTCATTACATTTCATTAAAAATATACATTTGGTTCTAAAACAATTTTCTGTTGATTATACAAGATGTAGTAGTTAGCTCATCACAGGGACAAACTAGCTCAGATGTAAAGCCAAAGTGTCATATTTTTTATGTGGATGGCTCAACAACGAAGATAGGATCAGGGGCAGGAGTTCTCCTTATAGATCTTGATGAAATGAGTGGCAGTATAGGTTATCCTTCAGTTTCCAAGCATCTAACAACTCTGCATATTATGAGGCATTAATTTCAAGACTACAACTGGCTCTAAAGTTAGGGTGAGGGGATTGACAATACACATTAATTCTCAGCTAGTAGCGAAGCAAATGAATGGGGAGTATGAAGTAAAAGAGCCAAGCCTAAAGAAGTACCATGCCATAGCCACCCAGCTACTTGTTTAGTTTGACAGGGCACAAGTTAGAAAGTTATCTAAGATGGAGACCACCAAAGTTGACATTTTATCTAAGTTACCATCTTCTATTACTATTGAGCAAGGAGGAAAAATTTTGTTAAAGCATAGATACACCCCAAGTTGTAACACCCAAAAAGTGCTCAATCTAAGCCAAGAAGAAACATGGATGACCCCCATAGTACAAGCCCTACAAGGGGAAACTCATTACCTCAACAAAAAAGAGCTCACCAAAATACAACATAAGGCTGCAAGGTACGATGTTATTATTTACATTTAATATATCCTTGTATCTGCAAGTTACTCAGTCCTTATTCAATTAAAATCATTTTATCTATCACCTTTAGATATATCTTGTTGGAGGGTGTGTTTTATATAAAATTTTACTCCCAACCATTTTTGAGATGTCTTGCTCTCACTAAAAATGAATATGTTATGAGAGAGATACATGAGGAAATATGCGGCGATCATCTGGGTGGAAGATTTTTAGCAAAAAAGGTTCTCAAGTAGGGTTATTACTGGACAATTGTGTAGAAAGATGCACACCATATGGTATGCACTTGTGATCCCTGCCAAAAACATGCTCAAGTGTAGCAATCACCAACTAAGCCTCTACAAGTAATGCCAGGTCCTTGCCCATTTGCAACTTGGGGAATAGATATTTTAGGTCCATTTCCAATAGCCACAATTTAAAAGAAAATCATAGTTGTAGTTGTGGACTACTTTACTAAGTGGATAGAAGCTAAAGCTCTGGCTACAATCATATAGACAAATGAAGTCTTTTCTCTGGAAATCTATTGTTTGCAAGTTTGGCATTCTATGTCTAATCATAACAGACAATGGAACTCAATTCCAAGGAAAATTCAAGAATTTTTGCAAATACCTACAAATTGCTCTCTCTCAAAGCTCTGTAAAAACTCCTCGAAAAAGGTTGATGAGGCCAAAGGTGTTTGGTTAGAGCTTCAAGGAATTATATAGGCCCTTTGAACCTAACCTCACACAGCAACAAAAGAGACAACATTTTCATTAGTATATGGGGCAGAGGCAATCATCCCTACTGAGATAGGCCTATGATCACATAAGATATCTCATTTCAATGAAAATGCCAACAAAGAGGCCATTAGACTCAAATTAGCTCTCATGGATAAAGTTACGGAGACAAAAGAAATCAAAAATGTTGCGCAAGCTCAACAAGTCACTCGATACTATAATTCTAGAATGAAGAATAAACAATTCCAAGTAGGCGGTCTAGTTTTAAGAAATATTGAAGCCATTTTCCCAGCATCGCAGCAAGGAAAAATGGCCCCTAATTGGGAGGGACCATACAAAGTTGTCAAAAAAATAGGTTATGGAGCTTATAGAATAGGAAAAATGGATGACCATGTTCTACCTCGTATAAAGAATGCACGCCATATAAAAAATATTATTATAAATGTTCTACTCCCTTTTTCAATAAAGATATACTCTTTGCAAATGTTATTTAGTTTATTTATCATGAAAAATCTTCTCTAAGTTAGCTGATTGAATATCACTGCTCCAAACAGCTCGCTAATTTAAGATCACAAGTTAAGTTCATTTGATTTACTATCATGAACAATCTTCTCTAAGTTAGCTTACTTAATATCACTGCTCCAAGCAACTCGCTAATTTAAGATCACAGCTTAAGTTTATTTGATTTTCTATTATAAACAATCATCTCTAAGTTAGCTGATTTAATATTGCTGCTCCAAACGGTTCGCTGATTTAAGATCACAACCGAAGTTCATTTAATTTACTATCATGAACAATCTTCTCTGAGTTAACTGATTTAATATCGCTGCTCCAAACGGCTCACTAATTTAAGATCATAGCTTGAGTTCATTTGATTTACTATCATGAACAATCTTCTTTGAGTTAACTGATTTAATATCGCTACTCCAAATGGCTCACTCATTTAAGATCGTAGCCTAAGTTCATTTGATTTACTATCATGAACAATCTTCTTTGAGTTAGTTTATTTAATATTGTTGCTCCAAACGGCTCGCTAATTTAAGATCACAATCTAAGTTCATTTGATATACTATCATGACCAATCTTCTCTGAGTTAGCTGATTTAATATCGCTGCTCCAAACGACTCGCTAATTTAAGATCGCAACCTAATTTCATTTGATTTACTATCATGAATAGTCTTCTCTGAGTTACTTGAATTAATATCTCTGCTTCAAACAACTCGCTAATTTAAGATTGCAACTAAGTTCATTTTATTTATTATCATGAAAAATCTTATCTGAGTTAGTTGATTTCCAAACCACCATTTAAATTATGTTCATTAAGTCATTTGTGATGGAAACTTAGTTATGTAGTTTGCTCAAACAAAATCACAGTCAAACACAACAAGGTTTCAACAAAAGCCAAAGATATTTCTTTCCATTTTAAAATAAAAAAATAAACACAATTAATACAAGGAATTCATGAGTTAGCACTGGTATCTTGGGGATCGGCGAGCTCTTCATCTTCTCCCTCCACTTCTTTGTTAGCATTTTCTTCATGCCCAACAATGGGAGCTACACTGGTCTCAGCAAAGTAAGCTGCTAAAGTTCTTCCACTCTTCCATAAATTTCTCCCAAGCAGCTGCTGAGGGGAAGTGAATATTGAAGTCTAGCTAAGCACCTATTAGATGGCTAAGAGTATCGAAGTTTACCCAGCGAGCATCAAAGGGACAACCAACCAATTGAGCGTGTAACAAGAAGTTAGATTTTAAATCTGGAAAATAATCTTGAAAGCTTTACATAGTATCAGCTTTGTACTTTTCCAAATCCTCTTCATGACTCTTCACCATATTAGCCATGACAATTTTATACCACTCATCCATGTTTTTCATGGTCACCTCCAGAACATCCTTATCAGCTCACTCACATGCGATCTCTCAATGCAATTTTTCAATATATTTTTCAGCAAGAGTGAAACGCTCCTATTTTTGGATTTGGTGCCCTAAGTAAACTTGTAATCGTTTCAAAAAAATTGGTTTTCATAAATTACCTTAATACTTTGTATATTGTCCTTATATGGTTTTTGCACGCAAAGAAAAATGGAAGCAAATGTTGCTCATTGGTTGTCTAAATGTTTAACTAATACTAAGCGGTATTATGTGGTTGGGTCTAGCACGAAAAGACAACTTGTATTAGTAAACAAACCTAAACATGTACTCAGTCTAATCGAAAATGAGCAAACCGATTAAAAGACTAATATGTCGTCTATCAAGTCCAATTTGGGAGATGCATTTTCTTGGGCATCGAAGCGGATGACTCATAGAAGATAGAGACATAGATGTGACTGACTGGACTGAGAGTACATCAAACAAGACCCAAGCAGAATAGATCCTGAATCTATTTATGGATTTATTCACTTGTGACATTCAAAGTGTGGCATACCTAATCATGAATGGATGGCAGACTATGTATGCATGACTCGTACATTTTGATGTAAGTAAAAGCCTGAGTTCAAATAGATAAGGATCTGAAAGTTGGTGCATTGGGTGTACGACTTCTGTACTATGGAGAATCATTCACAATAGTGGAATTCATAGCCCAAAAATAGGTAAATGATATCCTTTCATTGGCATTACATGGTTGGTGAAAAGTAAACATGGCCACAGGTCGTCCGTCTTTGTGATGGATAACTTGATCACTATTTGATAGTGATTGACTTTTAATAAAGGAAGATGTAAAGGTTACCATGAGATAAAATAAGATCATATTGGAAGAATGGGTATTGTACCAAAGAGATCAAGGATATCCTATGAGGGTAACACACTTATCACAAGGTCACTAGACGAGAACTAAGTTGTTGCTTCCATAATAGTATGTCGCTGGGGAGAGATTAGTCATAATACTATAGTGAAATGACTTCGTGACTAAATAAGTTTATAATTAATAGGCAAAAATTCAGAACTTAATTATAAATCATTTGAGCCTCAACTATATATGTCCAATCGGTCCTTCAGCTAGCTCGTTGCAACAAGAAATGAATTGCGTGCTTTACTAATAGAACCATTTGAAAATGAATGTATGTTTCCAAAAATGGAAATGAAAATGAAAATGAAAATGATCCGTTTTCAATCCTATATGGATTACTTAAAAAATTATCGGAAGAATGAGTTTATGTTTTAGACTGTTTTGAAGTCCAAAAATGAAAATAAACCACTCGATCATAGTGAACATATTGAGTTGTGAAATATTAAACATATTTTCTTGAAATTTTACAAGGGGAAAAATTGTTAAAATTTTACCAAGGGTAAAATCGTAAAAATTTTTCTAAGGGTAAAATAGGGATGATAAATTTTTTTTATATATAAATTGGACCCGATATGAGAGAGGCCCAAAAACCACTCATTGACATGAAGGGTCGCCCCCTAGTAGGAATAGTAGGGTGTGTCGTCCACCTTAGTCCTATTCTAAGTTGGATATGGTTTTTCTATTTAAAATAAACCACTACAACTCAACAAGGGTTCTACCTTCTCTTCCTATAAATAAATGGCATCGGTAGAGCTATTATGTAACAGCCTAATTTTAACCCTAATCGAACAATGTGGTTTCGGGACCACAAATTCGAGTCAAAAAAATATTTTAATATTATTTTTAGTATTTGCAATATGTGAATTAATATGTGTGAAAATTTCGTATGAAAATTTGATCGTTTGAGTGCTTAATTTGATAAAATGACTCAATCGCGTAAAATACAAATTTAGGGGTCAAATCTAAAAACACTCAATTATTGTTGTCTTTTAAAAATGGGGGACTTAAATGGCAATTAGGCCATTTAAATGATAGTGGGTGACTATGGATAACTTTATCCTTATGTTATATGAAATATAAATTATTTAATAAAGTTTAATAAGGTAAATAAATAAAATACTAATATATGTTAATTAAAAAAAAGTAAAAAATTCAATTGTTATCATCCATGTTTAGCCGAAACTAGAGAAAAGAAAGAAGAGAAAACACAAGCACAGATTCGGCCATATTCAAGCTTTATTTAAGATCAAGAACCAGAGAAATCGGAGTTGGATCGAGGAAAAGCTAAAGTCGTCGACTAATCGTCCGGTTTCAATTTTTCACTGTCCGAGGTAAGTCTATTAGCAATTAAAAGTTATTATGTTAATATTTATACATGTATACTAATTGTATTTTGTGTTGAGCTATAATTAAAAGTATATTGATTGAATAAATTTTGAAGTATGGATGATATTTATATATATAGCATGTTCGAATATACAAGTATAATCTTGTATAGGTTTATGGGTTGAAATAAAGGTAAGAAATGTATATAAGTATAGTTTATATTCGAATAAGCATGTATATATGTATATGTAAATTTCTTGTGTTGAATTTAGGTAAGAAAGTTATATATGCATATGTTAGATTCGAATATATATATGTAAATACATGAACAAGTCTTGAATTTAGATAAAGGTATGAGTATGTATATATGTATATGTATATATGTATATAATGCTCGAATATATATACATATATATATATAAGTTCTTGAATTTAGTTAAATTATGAATGTTGTATATGTATAAATTCTTGATTTTAATCAAAGGTTCGAATGAGCATGCTTACATATATGTATATGTTCTTTTATTGAATTTAGGAAGGACATTTATATAATTTTATATGAGATTCAATTATGCGGTATACATGTATATGTTCTTGTAATGAATTTAAGTATGAAATTTATATATGTATATGGAAGATTCGATTATGTATATATATTCATGTAAAAGTTTATGAATGGAATTAAGGGTATGAAATTATTAGTTTGGATCATTATAAGGTGATCGAATGTTTCAGACTTTACGTCTAGCAGGTTTGATGCCGGTGAAATATTTCAGACTTTATGTCTAGCTGGCTTAATGCCGATGAAACAATTCGGACTATAAGTCTAGCAGGCTAAAAGCTGGTGTACTGAATCAGGTTTTAAAACCTAGCAGGCTAAGTGCCGGTGAATCTGTTTAAATTATGTGTTTAAATATGATGGATATGCATATGAATTATGTCATATGTATTTGAAGAACATGTATATACATTCGGTGATAATACTTGTTAGGCATATGTATATATGCATTCAGCTATTCATGTTTAAAGTGTATATACATTCGGTGATAAAATTTGTTATGTGTATAAGCATTCGCTATTTATGTTTAAAGTGTATATACATTCGATGATAATATTTGTTAAGCATATATGTATATACACATTCGGCTATTCAAGTTTTAAATTGTATATGCATTCGGTTTTAAGTGTTGATAATTATGTAAGCATTTGACATATGTAAATGATATGTAAATGTATTTTGTTATAAGATTTTGATGAGTATTTATATATACAATTGGTTGTATGCATGTTGTTTATATATATATATATATATATATATATATATATATATATGTACTCATTGATATGAATTCTATGAGTTCATATATTTGGTTATAAATAAGATGATTATGAATAGCAATTATTCAAATGATAACATATATGGTATATTGCTAATTCATTAAGTGTACCAGAAATTATATAATTATTTATATATATTTTAGTTATGCTATAGACTTACTAAGCTATAAAAGCTTACTTTGTTTGTTTATGTCTTTCTGTTTTTTTTAGACTTAAAGATCAAGCTTCAAGTTCGGGGATCGTCAGTAAGATCATCACTCTATCTACTGTGTTGGTATTAAAATGTTTAAATTTTAACTTATGGCATGTACAGGCTAGATAATGTTTTGAAGGTCATACTTCTATATATACTGTATATGAGATTAATAGCCATACGAAAATGGCTTATTTTCTTATGGTTTATTTGTATTGTAATGTCTTTGTTTTGTTCAAAATGGTCAAAAGATAAGCTTAAAAATTTTGCATGTTTAATATTAAAAAAATTTGAACTTTAATGAATGTCTGTTTTGATTTGTGTTTTGATTAGTAGTGCCTCTTCACCCTAATTTGGCGACGGTTACGGGTTAGGGGTGTTACATATTAAACAACTTTAAGAGATTGTTATTTTGCCGAAAAATAGAAAGAATTTATTCTCAACAATTACATATATTTTTTCGAAATAACAATTCTACCAGTTTCTATTAAGAAGAGAGAATTTATGTTTTCACCCAAAAAGGAGAGAAGGCTCTTTCTAATGTTGTGTTTCGATTCAATTGGTTAAAGTCCATACTCGAAGCAATTCGTGGTACGAGAATCACGGAGATGATTGTTTGGTTGAAAGCTAGGAACAATGAACGTCCACTAAGCCAAAAACACAGGTACGAATTTGGTTAAGGTTTATTGTTATAAATATCACAAACTAGGTTAGTTTTAAAATTTTTAATTTTCTGCTGTGCAAGAAAACTATTTTCAAACTGTAAGTTTCCTAACACATGTAACCCCCTATTCTGCTACACTAATTTTTTGTTTTCCTCATCCAAATTCTTATGTACTTCGCGAGCCTTTTCTAATGCCCCCATGGTAGAATGATAGGCATTTTCAGTTTTTATCTTTTTTTCCTTCCTCTTCACCAATGCCCTCAACGAGCCCCACACTGACCATACCGGCTTCAGCCAAGGCTACTTAAACATACAATATAAGCTCCTTCAAAGAAGGTTTCCTCACACAACTTGTAACACCCTGTACCCGATCCGATTGATCAGATCTGGATCTTGGGTGTTACCATACTAATACAGACAAAAACTTAATCTACTTATTCAAATTGCAATCAATTACAACTTACTAAATTACAAAATTTCAAACTAAAATACATGAGTAGACTTACAATAAGTAAATGCAACTACAACACGTGGTAATTAAATTACAATGATATCTATATTGAAATCCTAATCCATCGCAGACACCTTAAAGTATGGACTTATAATAAAAAAAATCAGACTGTGAACACACCGCCAACTCACTCTGTATGCATAATAACCCAATACGCCATTTCTTGGCGTAGTCCTGGTATCGTCCCTCTTGGCACAGACCGACATCAACCTGCCATAACATAACACACACGAATAAGTCCATAAGAACTTAGTGAGGAAAACATCATTTACCTGAGTCATAATTGAATATAGCATCTGATAATTTAGATTAACAATCTCATTGTTCTCGACCTTCAACTTTTTCTCTGGCGAATACTTCCTCAAGTTCTACTCTTTTATACTCGTTTGTTAATATACCTTCCTCTAAAAATATTTTTTTTTCTTCAATGTCTTCAATACATCACTTACATCCTTTAATCTTTGAGCCATCACCTTATCACAAATCAAGAAGGAACACATAAAAATAGGCGAATCTAGGGGGCTGGTAGGGGCCCTGGCCCCCCCTAAAATGTAAAATTGCTATTTAGGCCATTAAATTTTTTTAAAAATTTTAAATTAATAAAGGTAAAACTACACTTTGGCCCCCCCTAAAATTATACAAATTTGATTTAATCATTTAAAAATTATAAAGATATAGACTATAAAAAATTAAAATTTCATTCGCCTCCCCTTAAAAAATTATTCTGGCTTCGCCTCTGCACATACATAGATGACAGATTCTTTCTTCAAACATTCAATTTTACATCTTTATTCTCAATTGATCCATAGTATTAGGTAATACTTTATCGTATAATCAATAGATGACCTATGCCTTGTTGATTGTCTTCTGATTACATTAAAATGCCATATTGAATACGCCAACTAGCTTCCTTCAAAACTCATCAAAAAGGTCATCCTTTAAAGTTCTTCCCTGAGAACCTTATTAAGACACACCATAAGGGTAGTCCATCTGTTGTACGCCGCAAAGGCTATCCTTGTAGGGTTCGGCACAAAGACTTTTCTTTCATGATTCACCACAAAGGTTTTTCTTTCATAACGTGTTTTCGATATGGATTTGCCTAAACTACAATTATGTGAGGTTTACCCATCATCGTTCTAATACATGTAGAGAACCCCATTGCGTAATCACCGGCCTTTAGTTCCTTTCAAAAGGTGTCATGGCCATGGTCTTTTCCTTCAGAGGTTCATATCAATGTTCGTGTTTTTAGTCCCTTTAGACTCCACTGCGGTGAATAGACACTGAATCACTTAATAGACTCTTAACAGAACATACTACATAACATGCATTCGAGACACACATACACAATCATACTTCCCACACATTACTTGAACTCATCAGATCTATACCAGATATACATATCATCCCCAACAAACATATAATCATAGATATCCTTAAATAATTTTTTATATAGTCCCAAACATATCAAACTATAACTTTTACGATCTCAACATCACCTTTTTAACTAGTTTTCAGTAGATCCTCTAGTATGAACAATACACATACAAGATTCAGTATAGAGACTCACCAGACAACCATAAATAGCAACTTGAACTCTAGATCCAGCAAGAAACTATAGCAATCACCGCTTATAAAATAGAAGAACACCATTAAAACTCATTCGTAACCTTTGCCATCATCTCAAACCCTGATAACCCTCATATAAAGCTTTACTTGTTCATTTTACTATTCATGTACTTATTCAGGCTTAATCTTTCATAGCTTTAATATGCAGAGCCACAATACTTGCCCTTACATGGAGTAGTCACTAACAAAGATCCAGATTTACAACTCTAGCTTAAAGGAGAAAGAAATGGCTTTGGTTCCTCCAGCTTCAAATAATGATACTTTAGAAGAAAGAAGAAAAAATCTCCCCTATCTCTACCCTTAATATCCACATTTTTAACCTAAGTCCTTATTGGAATTGGACACATGTCACAAATTTTTGAACTACCTTTATAAATGGTTTGCAGTTATGGAAATCTAATATTTTATATGTATTTGGTTCATCCCTTCGTTTCATTCCTAACTTCCTCGTTAGAACATGACTAGTACAATAATCCAACTAACTTGGCGTACAATACCTTCAGCGATAACCCCAATTTACCCAAGCGTCCTCAATACTTTCACCAATCTATTCTTCAGTACAACTTAACATATTTTGAAATCAATCCTTACAATATATTCTAACATCTGCTATGTGCCCGACCTATACGGTAAAAAAACAATTGCGCAGATAGAACTATGTCTCTCAAATTACTTCCAAACTACTCGGCAAAACTTAAGACTCGTCAAAACTAGGTGTTACACAGCTAAAAGATGAAAATGCACAAACATGCTCTTTTGCTTCTTCAGACATTCAATCTTTCCATTGTTTGATTACTTTAGTGGGACAATAAGGAAACTTCTACATGCTCAAGTGCCAGCGCCACGAAAATAAAGTTTGTGTCTCACCACCAAAAGACATAAACTTCATGGAACCCCCAAGAGGGTCATGATCAACAAGCATCCCAGATATGCCTTCAGTAGATAGTTTACCCAAGGTGGAGACACAGGAGAGGAAGGAACCGCAGGAGGAACTATAGTAGTGGTCGCCACATCACCTGATGTTACAGCGCGATCTTTCCCTTTCTTTTGGCGAAGTTCCCTTGCTAGACTACCCTCATCTTCACTACTTAATACAATGTTAGTAGCTCCAACATTAGTCTTCTATTTTTTTCTACTACTCGCACTCCATTCCCTAATAGAAGTACCAGAGGGACCACCTCGCACATTTTGCATAAAGGCTCACACGTCCATATACTCGTCGATCTCCCTAGATAAACTTGTGGATTCTTCTAAATTCTCTTCAACAATGGGAATTGTATTTGCATCACCAACAAGTCTATTATCAGCACCAACAGTTACCATAAAGGGTCTGCACCACCTTCTGAATCCCCTACAGGTTTAGAGGACCACAAACAAGGCTTTAATTTACAAAAGGTATAAGAATAATTTTTAGGCTCTTCCCTTTTTCTTAAGAGAATAATCCCTAACTCATCACTGGTTCTATGTGGCCAGGTGAACTACGTGTGCAAAACAGTCACGGTGTATGCACCATTCTTATCATTAATTGGCTGCCATCCATTAGGGCTTAGATTTACGAAACAGTACTGGAACACATTTCTAACTATTAACACTTCCTCCAAATCTATTACGCGACCTCGGTGAAGCCTATAATATTGAGTCCACCCTACTTTAGATATAATATCTCGTTTTCACAGGCAAATGTTCTTACTAGGTATGAACCATTAAGTTGGATAATCAAAACCAGTTCCAAACTTGTATTTAACCCGTATATATTTACAATGGTTTAGGCAAAGATTCAAGGACCAATTGGAGATAATCAATTTCACTTCTCTTGGCAACTACATTCAAAGAAATAGGCTAATGCGATCCACCACGAAAAACCAGATAGCTGCCCTAGAGCTATCATGTGCTAATCGAGAAGATGGCAAAAGAAGGGGTGGACTGGTATATGAAAGCCCGCTTCTAGCACGTACATACTTCCATCAGTGGTGTCACTTAATTGGTTCGAATCCTTAGCGATTGAGAAGTCGTAGGCAAATTTCGGAATTCGAATTCCCTGAGCAGCCAAAGGATGACTCATTTCTTCTTCTTTGGTGGTACAAACATAAGCTTTCGCTTCCACCAAAGCATTTACCTTACGGTGTTGATGAATGCCCTGAATAACACAGTCACTTCCTTTCACCCTAACCATTGTGCCCGAATAAACTCAAAAAAAATCCACAAAAATAATTGGGAAATTTTAAGAAAATTACCTCTAAAAATGATTATTCTCCTTAACAGTAACTCCTTCTCAAAAATTTCAAATTCAAACGATTTGATTCTTAAGGTTAGTGTAACCTCTTTTTAAAAGAATTTTATACTTTAACGATTCGTGTATCCAAGAATTAAGGCACAATCAGCTATATACAGTTGTACCACTCCTCAACACGTGGAGAAGCGTATGTGACAATCTAAAGCTAGAAGCGTACACGATAAGGTTTTCTCTCAGGAATCTATCACCTCGCGAAGTCAAGTTCTCAGACTTCTTTAAACCATGTGGGGGACAAATTTTTATGGTACTCGCCATTACCTACCCGCTACCCGGATACCCAATTGAGTTCTGGCTCGTAATCTACAATGTTCATACTTTGAGTTCGCACATAAGGTGTTCGCGTCCTTCTATGAGACCGTACGATATGGGTTCTCACCACAACGAAGGCGAACCCTCATCTGGAAAACATGTGTTAACCCTAGAATAAGGTTTGTGTTGGTATGCATGAAGACCTACCTACGACTTCCCATCTATAAGCAGTAACCATATCATATGAATAAAGAATCTAACCCTTTTCAAAGACACACACTCAACAAAAAGCAATCTAGAAAATCCTAATCATATATATTGGAACGTAGTCTTAGAAATTATATTGATAAAAAAGTAAAAACTTTAATCTCATGGATAGTGAAGAATTAGACGTAACTTTTATTTTCAATTACAAACAACGGAAACAAATTTAATATATACATGGTCTAGAATCTTAAGATTTTAAAGTTAATGATGTCTCACTTTCAAACACAATATTCTAAATTAATGAAAATGCAGCGTCTATAATATTAATATTTATATAATTAATTTCAAATGTAAAATATTTTATTATTTAAATTAGATTCAAATTAGATCAAACTAACTCGAGTGAATTTGGTTTAAGTCAAGTCATCGACTCATAGACAAATCTATTTATATTATATGCTAAATAATTTAATTAAATATTTAGTAAGTTAAAATGTATGAGAAACAATCTCTTACCAATATTTAAAATATATATATTATAAAATTAAAATACTATTGTTATTAAACAAAACTAACTTCATATATTTAAATATTCCACAAGTTTGTTTGATTAGTCCTAACTTCATAAACTTAAATATTCCACAAGCTTGTTTGATTACTCTTATGGTAATTAGATTTAGTGTAATTATTTGTAATTATTCATGTAATTACTCTAATTATCACTTTTTTAAAAATTAGAGAGAGTAATTAAGGTGCTCCAATTACATTTAATCCAATGAGATACACAAATTACAATGATTACTAAATATGTCAAAAATGTGTAATTACAAATTATTGCTCTCAAATTTAATTACTAAGTGTTTTCCAAATGTACCCTAAATTTAAAATAATAACATATTTTAATTATTATATTAAAACTAAATAAAAGATTAGGATATGTTTGAATAATTATTAAATTATATTTTATATTCATATTGAATGACACTTTAATTGTAATTTAAACTATTTAAATTTATAGATAAAAAATGTCTTATTATGTTAAATTAATGTTTTACTTAAACATAAAAATATACTATTATATTAAAATTTAAAATCAAGTAGATAAAGTCTAATAAATATTGAATGAAATTCATCTTGCAGTATCAGTTATTTAATTTTATAAATAAGCAATAACTTTGCTAAAATTAATGGTAAAGGTAGACCAAAAAAAACCATAAGAAAATGTGAAAAAAGCATAATAAAATATTTTTTAATATGTACAATTACTTTAATTATGATTTGAATTCTTTTATTAATAGAATATATTATTTATGCTATTATTTAATCTCTGATTGAGTTGGTGTCACGAGTCAATTGGTCACCAACTCGATTGAGAAATTACAAGAATGTCTTTCCATAATTAAAATTAGTAATATTATTCAAAGGTATTTTAATATTTTCATTTTAACAAAAGCCACTAAAAAACATAAAATGCCGAAAATATTTCAAAATTACCATATTAGGTCAATTTTTGAAATCATTACGGGAATAGACCGATTTAGGGAAAATGCTTCCAGCTGAAAGTATTTTTAGGTGAAATGAGGAAAAACGCTTCCAGCTGGCTGGAAGTATTTTTCCCTGTGTTATATTAGGTTTTAGGATTTTTTAGGGTTTTTTAATGGTTTAGGTATTAAGGTTTTAAAGTAGGGTTATGTTTATGGTACTTTTAGGGTTTTGGATTTTAAATTTTAAATTGATAAAATATTTAAAACAATAGTAACTGTAATTATTAAATTTGATATTTATAATATTCATTTTTACACTAATTGTATATTCGAATTTTATTTTGCAAATCGAAACTATGAGTACTCGGTTCAGATGCAAAACTAGTTATAAAAATTTTTGCCTTTTTTTAATCTTAGTTCGATCCGATATTTCAATTAAATACTTATCCAGTGCATTAACTTTTACAAGATGGGTTTTGAAAATATATCCTAGAAATCTCGGGATATCTGAAATTTGATGTGAAATTCCTCAATTAGTGGGGGGTTGAAATTTGTAGAGACAAAACTCTCCAAGCATGACGCACTGTCAACAGAAGTTCTGAAAACGCATCCAGCTAAAAGCACTTTTAACTGAGTGGCACTAGAAATGCTTCCAGCTATACGCGCTTTCAGTACTTCTGCTGACAGTGCATCTTGCTTAGAACGTTTTGTCTCTACTAATTTCAACCTCTCACTATTTAGGGAATTTTTTCAGAATCAAATAGGAAGTCATCTCATGGGCTATAAATGTAACATATTTCAGCCTTCGGTGGCATAAGCCATTTACGAGGATATAAAATTTAAGAAGTTCAAAAGAATAAAAGTTTGTAGGGAAGGCATAAGTTGGAGCAATGATACTATTTGTATAAAAAATAAGCATAAGAATTTATTTTTGTTGTTAATACTTATTTGAAGCATTATTTTTTTCGTAATGATTTTGTTTCGAAATTATCTCGACAGATAATTCGGTTCAAAATGAATGGACAAATTAATGTTATTATTTATTATGATGGTGAGTTCTGTGACAACGAGAATGGTATGGTTTTTTTATCGGAGAACACGGCGTGGATGGCCTTAAACCAGAACATATAGTTTCCAAAACTCCGAACAAGAATTAGGCAAAAAATTGTCGGATCCAACCAGATGAGAGTACCGTCTCTTAAGTATAGATTTTGTGCTTCGATCTACCCCGTGAGATATGACACTTTCGATATCAAAGGTGCTAGGAGCTTGGAGGCGATGGTGCAGACGCATATTGACAGTGGATCACCATTTCTCGAGTTATATGTGAAATTTTCAAGGCCAAATAAAGGCCTTTGGACGTCAAGAGGCTAGAATGGTTGAAAATGTCAATAGTCTAACGACACAACTATGTGGTTGGTTCACCAATTTGTTAAAAAGTTTACATTATGATATCCTGGAATCATCGATGGGAAGACACTCATCTGTCTCGACCTTAGGTTTCAACCATGGTAAGCAGAACATCGAACAATCGGGTTTTTATGGTAGAACGAAATACATGACCCCTACACGGCACTCATTTAGTTGGTTAGACATGAACTTCAGTCAATCAATGTTCAACGCTGGGAATGCTTACTGGAGATTACGAGCAACTTCCAACGATTAGCTATCGACAAGTGATTCTAGACTTTTCGACAACTACGCGAGAAAGAATGGTATACTCCCTACAACATCCACTGGTGAGGGGACATCCAACACGACAGATGTTGGTGGGTCTGAGAATGAAGATGACAATGAATCTAATGCTGATCTAGTCTAGAAGTCCAATGCCAACGGTTTAGAAATTGCATTATTTTTTGAACTAGAACCAATTCCAACTGAACCAGAAGATGGTGAAGGGGGTGAAGATGAAGATGAAGAATATCCACGATTCACGACGTACTCGCCTCCAGGCCACATGCAAAATGTCGACCTAACAGCAGAGGATGGGTTAGAGTTTTCAAAACTACCACACAGGAGGACGGGCCACGCGAGTTCTTCATTAGATTCGGGTGATTTGGAAATGGGCAAGTTTTCCACTAAAGGTGGTTTTGTCGTTGCAATGAAGTGATACAACATCAAGAACAAGGTTAACTTCCACGTGGTTAAATCCTGACCTAAAGAGTTCGAGGCCAAGTGTGTAATGTGAGACTGTAGATGCACATGGAAAATTGTGGCTTATATTAAGAAGAAGACGGGGTTGTAGACCATAAAGAAGTTTACCGCTCCGCATACGTGTATTGCCACTGGTACTGTATCAATACCAATATATATTACGACATAGTTGAATTACTAAATTTAAAGTACTCGTGGCATTAGAGGTATTTCATGGGATCATCTGAAGTTGAATTTAGAGATTATCGCGAGCATAATACTATCGATGGTGAAAGCAAGTTCAAGGATTATTGTGTCACTTTTAATTGCAAATATTCATAGCCAATTCGATTACATGGCTTTGTACCGCAAGGCGTGAATAGTAAAGCAGAAGACATTGGAGAAGATGCACAGTGGGTAGGATGTGTCATACAATGAGGTATGGCAGTGGTGTCGGGTGTTGGAGAGGTTCGTCTCAGGTTATATAATTGATCTAGAAATAGGGCCCGCGTACCACAACAATCGGTTGCTTCGTTAATGCCGAGTGTTCCACTATTTGTTTTGGACCTTCAAGCAATGCTCCCAAGTCATTTGTACAAATAGATGGTAGCTTTATGTATGGTATATATACCCATCGGCTATTGTTGGTTGTGGCACAGGATGGAAATTGAAGAATCCTTCTAATTGCATTTGCAATAACGTTGGGGGAGTCAACAGACGATTAGGATTTATTTCTATCTAGGTTGAGGAGGCATGTCTGCCCTCAAACCGATATATGTTTCAATCAGGAAACTGGAATACTATCCGTAATTAAATAATAGGGAAGCCTCTGGGACCACACACGCCATCGGTACTATTTGAGGCATGTTGTGTCTAACTACCACGAAAAATATCCCTCTACCGCTGAAGGAGCACAAATGACCAACATGGGTATGTAATCACCACTAACCAAATATTCTATAATATTTTTTTATATTATTTTATATGTAATTGCCACTATCCACTTCTATCGACAGGGTACGAGCTCGTGAAAGATCGTTTCCATAAGATGTTGAAAATCTTACAATCAACTAACCAGGTGAGGTAGGGTACCTCTCTAACATACCCTTTGATCAGTAGACACAATCCTATAGCGGAGGCCTACAATATGTCCATATGACTCAAACCTGGCGAAATGCATCAATTCTATTTTAAAGGGAACGCGTCATTTCCCTATAACCTCAATTGTGAAAGAGACATACTTTCGTTTGGTTGAACTATTCCTAAAGCAAGTGGCGAGTTATGTTGGACAATTGTAGGGAAGCCAAGGATGGAGCCTGAATATAGTGAAACAAAATAAGAAGGCTACAACACGAGTGAACTACATGTACTAAGTGTGTCGCTCGCACAAAGACCTATGGTTTCAGGTATCGGAGTTCACCAGACTGGACAAAGGTATTGCCAGAGGAGTGTACCATGTACACCTGAGACATTAGACTTGCGACTATGAGAGATTTGGCACATTTTATTTTCCATGTGCTCATACAATTGCAACGTGTAGAGCAATAAACGCTTAGATCCCATGAGTTTTGTGGACGAAGTGTACAAATTAGAAAACATGTACGTTTGGAGACTTGTATTCCCACCAGTTCCATATGACCGTATGTGGTCACCTGTATTGAGCACTCCATTTAAGTTGTTAGCCGATAGGCCATTTCATCATAAACCAAAAGGTCGACTGACGTTGACTCAAATATGCGACAACATGAATATTTGGGAGAGGTCAAACCAACTGAGGTTATGCAGATAGTGTAGGAACTCGGACCATACAATGTTGTCATGTTCACATTGAAAACATGATGTAAACTAGAAATATGGGCCAATTCTCATATTGAAAGGACACGCCTCGCCTCTTCCCCGTACAAATATGGCTTGCCATGGATCCTAAACCATGGTATGTACTCCAAATCACATACTAACTCCGAAACGACAATAGGTTCGCAAGTAGGTAAGATATCATACCGATTATTCCACATATTGATATGTTAGGAGTGGAATATCGACCAATTCTCATTCGTCCGACCTCGCAAGTCAATAAGATACAGATCATTAAGGTCTTGATGTGCCACAAGAATCGATTATTAGAATTTGAATTGATGTAACACTCTATTAGTCTTGTGCATCTCGATGGTAGCATACACTACCAATAGGACCTTTGCGTGCCAGGTGTTCAGATTCACAAAGAATTCATCGGGGATGACTTCCTGAATTGCTAGATCCCCATGTAGTGTTCATTCAAACTATCTTAACGTGATAAAAAATTAATTATATATACTACTAAATACAAAAACATTAATATTATATGGTCCAAATTTAAATAAATAGATACCTCCTTTTCCGATCATAGGTCTAATAGAAGACGTATATCTTGTAGCTCAATAAGTAATCCCACGTGACTTGGCTCATGGTTCCACCTATTTAAATAACTTTTGAGCATAATAATTTAAATTTAAATCAATTTTATTATGGTAATATCTAATGAATTTTATCTTGTTACGAGTGGGAATGTATACGTTTAGTTCACTTGAGGACATAAAAATGGCAACCGATACCGCGCCCATGATTGCAGTAGCAGAATACAACCACCAATTTTGATTTTTCGTGGTTGCGTCACCCGACACATCTCCCAATATAAGGTCGTAAACACAACGAACCCTCAACTGAGTTCGCTCGCTACTCTAAAGTTTATGAGTTTCAGTAGCCACCTTAGATGGACGAGTGTTCATGACTTGTCCGGCATTAAGATGCCCCTGATGATCTGAAGGATGTACGCCCGAGCATGTCATTCTCTTTTGACTTCAGTCGAATCCTCATCCAGCCCCAACGAAATTTATTCATAACTAACTCATCTCGATCCGACCTCCATAAATCATCTTCGGAATCGAATCCAAAAGTTCACCACATACGCCTCCCCAATCAACAAAGTGAACAGTTCACCACATACGCCTCCCCAATCAACAAAGTGAACAGACCCGATGACTACCAACCCATCAACCGGTAACCCTAACTGTAAATGCACATCCTCCAAAATGATAGTACACTCACTGCATGAAAGATGAAATGTGTGCCTCTTGAGTCTCCACCTCTCCACCAACGCACTTAGGAGTTTTGGGTCCAACTTACACCTCCGACCTACAAGGGTCACTTGCCAAAAAACGACTTCCCTCAAGTACGGTTCGATCAACAATGATGGAGGAGCGAGTAGATTACAAATATGGCATTGTAAAATTTGATCTTCTGCCTATTTACGTAAAAAATTCAAAAAAATATTAAGTTAAAATATAACAATGAAATAAAAAAATGAAACAAAATTGAAATTTATTAAAAAAAATTACCATTTGCAATTGATTAACGGAAATGTGCTTGTCTTCATAACAAATTAGAGAACCGACCATTGCTAGTTATAGAACACGAATTAACTTTTAATAAAAAATATTTTCAGAAAATATTAATAAAAATTCTAATAAAAAATATAATCTAGATAGAAATAGAATTTAAGTAATAAAATTAAGAAATAATTTTGAGAGTAGTTTGAGAATTTTGAGAGATTTTTTAGAGAATATTGTGAGAAATGAGTAAGGGTGGGGGGTTTTATAGGTTTTTTTTTACCGTTGAGAGGGCAACAGCTATTTTAATTAGCCGTTGGGGGGAACGCATCCAACTGGAAGCGTTTTATTGGTAACATGCGGAAAGCACTTCCAGCTGGAAGCGTTTTTCTACATTTCACCTGAAAACGCTTCCAACTAGAAGGGTTTTCCCTAAATCAGCTTATTCTCATAATTATTCTAAAAATCGGCCTAATCTAGTAATTTTAAAATATTTTCGACATTTTTTAGTAATAAAGTTCATATGATAAAATTCAAACCTGCACCAATCGCATTAGTAAAACCTTTAATTTACCATTAACTAAAGCTTTATTTTGAGATATTTTATACATTTTAATTTTATTATGCACACTATTACCTCCATCAATTTTTTAGTATTTTTATTTTATGTATTTATGTGTTCAACTTTTGTTTTACTCATAATTTAATCTGTTTTTTAATTTTAATATTGTACACATTTCATGTGTTATTATGATTTATTAGTTTCAAACCGTATGTTTCATTATTTATTGTATGCTATTTTAAATATACATTTATGTTCTAAATTTGTGGTTTCTATATGCATACGTGATAGGTTTTGTGGTATATTTTAATTAACTTAATAACGATTACTTGCTTTAATTACTTATAAGAAAAATAATTTTTCAAATAATAAAATAATTAAATGCATATATTCAAGTGCAATGCTCGTAATTTAGAAAACTGATATATATATATATATATAAAAGTATATGTTTGAAGAAACTTTTGATCTAATAAAAATATTTTTATTGTTTATTATATTACTAAATTAACATTAAAAATATATTAATATATTACTAACTATTATGTGATAATAACAAAAGTAAGACTAATTAACATTATTATATTAATGTGAAATTAATTAACATGGCAAAATTATTTTTAAATTTCAATAGAAATAATAACATTATTTTCATATATATTATTAATTATTAAATTATTATAATATTAAAATTATTAAAATTAATTATATATTTTATTTATTTTAAAATTTTTAACGATTAATATTATTTCTACTTAACTAAAATTACATTATTTAATAAATTAATTAAATGATTAAGCAGATAAAATCTCGTGAAATATATGTGACAACAGAAATTAGTGATTATCAAAATAGTTAATTTTACTAATTTGTCAAATAAAAGAAATCCAACTTGGCCTAATGATTTTAATTTTTTTAACAAACGAACATTATTAATATATTTAGACTAAGACTTTGTTTAACAATTTATTGAAAAATTAAATCAATTGCAATTAAATATTTTCAATAATTTAATATTTTAAGCACGTTTGATCATTTATGATAAAAATAAATGATAGAATTTTTAATGAAAAATGTGAAAATGATAGGCAGATAAAGAGATACTTATTACTTAATGTAGAATTTTTTTCAATTTTTTTATTTTATTAACATAATCCTTTAAAATCTTTAAATTTCTAAAATTACATCTATCATACAATCCAATTCTATTTTGTACTTAATTTTAAAAATTATACTAAACAAATTTTATAATTTAAATTCAATAATTAAATTATAATACATCATTTTTTTAATTTATCAAACACCACCTAAAACTCCCATTATATCAGTGTTTTTATCCGGTGTGTTGGCCTCCATAGTACAATTTGCTCCCCACCTTAGCTCAGCAGGCTGTTTGGAACAGCTTCAGTTGAGGGATGGTGCCTCATTGGTTCCCAATTTTTGACTGGCCATTAGCGGAGATACCACATTTCCAATGCAACGGAGTAATTTCTATTTTATTGTTCCATTACTTTTAATTTTAAGTTATTATCAATTAATTTTAGTATTTTGTTAATAAAAATGCATATAAAATTTTAATAATTTATTTTTAATATAAAAATATTTTTATTTTTATCATTTAGACAATTTTTAGTCAAATTATCATATAGACATTTATTTAATGTTATATATACTCTTTTAATATTATGTTTTATTGATTATTTTTATTTTCATTTCACCGTTCTGGAATAATTAATATTATCACAAAAGTTAATATGTACGCTGATCCAAATTACACCAAAAGCATAATGTTAACTAAAGTAAAATATTATGAAATTAAATTATAAAAAGTAAAGCATTCCACATATTTATTTATAATGAAAATAGAGAAAATGTTATGAAATTTGGTTCACGGAAAATATAATAAAATGTTTAGAATAGAGATATTATAATGGCAAGTGAAACTGACAGCACCGGTGACGGTTGAAAGTCTTGTGACTAATTAACAATCCTTAGGAAGATACAATAAAAGCTTTCGTGACCTTAACGTTTTCTTGAAAGTTTAAACTCCACAGTTTTTACACCTATAAAAAAAATTAATATGAAAAGGAAAACCAATATAATATATAAATTAATATGAATATTGAGAGATTAAAATTTATATAAATAGGATATAAAATATATGAAATATTGGAACTTTCCAAGGAAAGGCAAGGGATGTCCACCTTTGATAGTGGTGAATGGGGGGATTAGGAATAGGAGTAGACAGTGGTTAATGAATATGACGTTGCCTACCACTTTGCCACCTCGCATGCGTCACAGTCACCACCTTCGCCTTCATATTTAATAATCTTGTACACCATACAATTATCATATGAAACACACACACACACCCACCCACACACGATACAATGCATATAAAATAACCTGAAACACGAAATACAAAGTATATATTTGAATATGGGTTAAAAACTAATATTTATTTTCATTTTTTTTTATTTTATTTTCATTTTAGTGCTAAAATTTTCGCAGTCGTTTTTAATTTAATTTTTAAATTTAGTTACGTGTGATGATGTAGTATAATATCAAATTACGTCATTATCTAAATTTTTTAAATAAAATAAAATATAATATTTTTATATATTTTTTGAATTGTATATAATTTTTAAAAATAATTTTAAGTGGTGATGTGACATTTTAAGAAAGTGTCATGTCACCTTAATATAATCCGAGTTGCAGGAACAAATTGAAAAAAAATTGCCAAGTACCAAGATTGCCATGGACCAAAAAAGTTCAATGGCCAACTTGAAAAAATTACCAAATTTAATGGCTAAATATTGATTTATCCCTTTCCCACTACTTTTATTTTTCAAATCCAAACATAAATTAAATCATTAATTTTAATTTCACATCCAATTTTAGGGTTATAATTTATGTTAACTGGACTTAGGACACAGATGTCTAACATGGTAATTCTCGAAATCTCGGACACGAGGACATTGTCCAAATTTAAGACACAAACACTTAGACACTTTCCAAAAGTTAGAAACGACAGAACGACACGTGGTCTCACATTTAACAACATTTAAATTCAACATTTTTATATAACAAAAATTTGATATACCAAAACCCAAAAGATTTAATATATCATAATAACATATAACATATAGTAAAAATCTAAAATATGATAAATTAAATAATTTTTAAGCTAATAAAATACAAAACTCCTCAAATTTATTCAACATTCTTGCCATGATCATCAGTGTTTCTGTGAAAAATAGAACGTTGATAATAACAATGTATCGCAAGGAAAAGAAAAAGAAAAATAAAGAACACACAGATTTTACGTGGAAACCCTTTTGGGAGAAAAATCACAGGCAAAGGAGAAAATAATTCACTAATTCGAATTCTAATGATTACAAGAGAAGTAGACTATGTTTATTTATAGGCTTGTAAAATCATATTCTAATAGAAGTGTAGTAAGGTTGAAACACCTTATTCTAATCAATATCAAATAGGTGAAGTGTAATAAGGTCGAAAAAACTTAGTCTAAAATAAAATAAAAGAAGTGTAGTTTTATATGGATTTTACTTTTATTTTATTTTACCACTGTATTTTATTTTAATAAGGATTTGGGTCACTCAATTCTAACAATCTCCACCTTGACACAAATTCTTAATGAACAAGTTCTTCATCGCGAACTCTCAACGAACAAGTTCTCCACCTCTTCCATAAAACCCCTTAAGGGTTTAACTTCAACAATGAACACCAACCAAGTCTAAGCAATGCTCAAACTTGGTTATGGGAAGTGACTTAGTCATCATATATGTAGGATTTTCATGAGTACTAATTTTGCTCACAACAATATCATCACGAGCAATAATATCACGAATAAAACGATACCGAACATCAATGTACTTTGTTCTCTCATGAAACATTTGATCTTTTGTAAGTAAAATGACACTTTGATTGTCACAAAATACTGTACTGATTTGAAGGTCTTCATTGAGTTCACTAAAGAGTCCCTTCAACCAAATGGCTTCTTTACAAGTCTCAGTAATTGCCATGTACTCAGCTTCAGTGGTAGAAAAAGTGACTACAGTTTGCAAAGTGGCTTTCCAACTGATTGCACAACCTCCGGTTGTAAAGACATAACATGTGAGAGATATTCTTCTATCAAGGTATCCAGAAAAATCAACATCAACATACCCAATAACTTCATCTCTAGTTCTTCCAAACTATAAGCAAACATTAGTAGTACCTCGTAAGTATCTTAAAATCCACTGAACTGCTTTCCAGTGTTCTTTACCGAGATTTTCCATGTATATGCTAACTGCACTGACTGCATATGGTAAATCTGGACGTGAACAAACCATAGCATACATGAGAGATCCTACTGCACTAGAATATAGAACATGTGACATGTACTCAATCTCATCATCTAATTATGGAGACAAAACCGATAAAAGTCTAAAATGGGTTGCTAAAGAAGTACTAACAGGTTTAGCACTCTACATATTGAACCTGCAAATAACTTTCTCAATGTACCCCTTCTGACTTTTGTGCAATTTACTTGTTTTTCTATCCTTGAGAATCTCCATACCAAGTATCTTCTTTACTGGTCCCAAATCTTTCATCTCAAATTCGTCACTTAGTTGGGCTTTGACCTTTCTTATCTCTCATTTATCTTTGACTGCTAGCAACATGTTATCAACATAGAGGCATAGATACACAAAAGAACCATCACTATTTTTCTTAAAGTAAACACAACTGTCAAAGCTACTTATTTTGAAATCATGAGAAGTCATAAAGGAATCAAACCTCTTGTACCACTGTTTTAGTGACTGTTTTAAACAATAAAGGGACTTTTTTAGCAAGCAAACATAGTCCTCTTTCTTTTAGACTGTAAAACCCTCTGGTTGTTGCATATAAATATCCTCCTCAAGTTCTCTATGTAAAAAGTACAGTTTTTACATCTAATTGCTCAAGCTCTAAATCATGCATGGCCACAATATTAAGTAAAACTCGAATCAAACTATGCTTCACAACTGGGGAGAACACATCTGTGAAGTCCACTATTAGAATTTGACTGTAACCCTTTGCAACAAGCTTTTCTTTATATCTGGATTCTTCAACTCCCAGAGTCCCTTCTTTCTTTTTAAACACCCATTTACAATGAATAACCTTTTTTCCTTTAGGAGGTTTCACAAGATCCCATGTTCTGTTTTTGTGGAGTGATTTCATCTCATCTTGCTTAGCAAACATCTAATTTTCTGAGTCCTTACAGCTAATCGCCTTAGAATAAATAGATGGCTATTGGTTTGCATCTATATCTTTAGCCACATTTAAAGCATAAGCAACTAGATCAGCCTCAGTATACCTCTTTGGAGGTATAATCTCTCTTCTAGTTCTATTTTTGGCAATAGAGTATTGTGGTGAAGAAGCAATTCTATTCTGAATTTTTGTACTTGCTTAAGGAGTCGACTCTGTTGTGGATTCTGGATTAATCTGATGCACCACTTGCTTTTATTGTTCTTTATTTGAAGAGTATTTAAGAGATAAGTTAGGTAGCATAGCAATTTCATCAAAAACAACATCTCTACTAATCACAACTTTTCTATTTTCAGGACACCAAAACTTATACCCTTTTACACTAGCTTTATAACCAAGGAAAACACATTTAATGGATCTCGGTTCCAATTTTTCATTATCAGCATGAGCATACGCAGGACACCCAAAGATCTTTAAATCAGAATAATCAGTAGGATTACCAGACCATACCTCTTGTAGAGTCTTTTTCTCAATGGCAATGGATGGAGATCGATTGATCAAAAAACATGCAGTATAAGCTGCTTCGGCCTAAAACGACTTTGGTAAGTTGGCATTCGACAACATACATTGAACCTTCTCCATGATCATTCTGTTCATTCGTTCTGCAACACCATTTTACTGTGGAGTATGACGAACTATCAAGTGTCTCACGATCCCTTCTAACTTGCACAATTCATTAAATTCATCTATTCAAAACTATAAGTCATTGTCTATGCGGAGGTGTTTTATTTGTTTTCCCTTCTATTTTCCAACCATAGTTTTCCAAACTTGAATGAAAAAAACACATCGCTTTTCTGCTTCAGGAAGAACGCCTAAACTTTTCTGAAAAAATCATCAATAAAAGTTAGCATATAATTAGTTTCACCTCTCGAAAGCACTCTGGATGGCCCTCACAGATCAGAATGAATATACTCTAATGTTCCCTTCATGTTATGGATTCCTCTAGTGAATCGAACTTTCTTTTGCTTCCTAAAAATGCAGTGCTCATAGAACTTTAGTTTGCAAATTCCTTGCCCATCAAGAAGTCCTCTTTTGTTCAATTTTTCCAAGTCAGTCTCACTCATATGCATTAGGCGCATATGCCAAATTCTAGCAATATCATCATCTGACAAGGAAGAAGAAGCGATAGCTGTATCACCAGTAACAGTAGAACCCTGCAAAACATATAACTTGGCGATCTTTCTCTGACCTTTCACCACAACGAGGGAACCATTGCAAATCTTCAAAACCCCACTTTTAGTTGTGTATTTGTACCTTTTTGAATCAAAAGTACTCAACAAAATAAAATTTCTTTTCAATTCTAGAATATGTCGCATGTTACTAACTGTTCTGACAACTCCGTCAAACATTTTAACTTTAATCGTTCCAACACCTGCGATTTTACACGAAGCATTATTTCCCATAAAAATCTTCAGACACTGTTTTGTAAGTTGTAAACCAATCCTGATTAGGACTCATCTGGAAGGTGCAGCCCGAATCCAGGATCCACTCCTCACTTACTTTAGAATTATTGGCAAAATGACTAGAAGTTCATTGTCGTTGTAGTCTTCTACAATATCAGCTTCACCGGACTTTTCTGGTTGTTTACTCTTTTGATTCGTAGCCTCTCTTTTGATCTTGTTCTGCAGCTTAAAACACTCAGATTTAATGTGTCCCTTCTTCTTACAAAAGTTACAAGTTTTACCTCTATTTGAAGACTTCGATCTTCCCTTAGATTTACCGAGAAGATTCCGTTCCTGCGTCCTTCCACGATCATCATCAAAATTCTGATCTTGTCTCCCACGAATAATGAGATCCTCTCTCTAAGAGTTGGGTTTAACCACAAGATGTTTCATTTTATCATATGAGATCAAAGAATCATAAACCTCATCAACTATGAGAGGCTCAAGGCTATACAAAATTGTATCTCTAAAGGTTAAATAAGACGGAGGCAATGGACAAAGCAGAACTAACTCTAGGTCTTCTTTATCATACTGAACCTCCAAAACCTCAAGGTCCGATATAATTTCTTCAAACATTGTTAAGTGTTTGTGCGCAGACGCGCTTTCCTCTAAACGATGAGCATAAAAACGTTGTTTCATATGTAGCTTGCCGGTTAGAGTTTTCAACATACATAGATGCTCCAGCCTCTTCCATAATGCAACGAGGGTCTTCTCCTTCATCACATCCTGTAAAATTTCGTTAGGTAAATTTAGATGTAATTGTGTCAAAGCCTTTAGACCCTTACGCTTTTTTTCTTCATCCATCAATGTTGAAGACATCTTATCTATCCGTAGCAGGGCATCCTCCAAATCCATTTACACAAGAACTGTCTGCATCTTAATCTGCCACAATGTGAATTTGTGTTGCGATCTAACAACAAAATTCCATACTTCAGCAACGCCTTTACCATGATTAAGATAAGTAACCCAGAAAGCTTTGATACTAATTTGTGAAAAATAGAACATCAATAATAATAATGTATCACAAAGAAAAGAGAAAGAAAAATAAAGAACACACAGATTTTACGTGGAAACCCTTTCAGAAAAAAACTACAGGAAAAGGAGAAGATAATTCACTAATTCGAATTCGAATGATTACAAGAGAAGTAGACTATGTCTATTTATAGGCTTGTAAAACCATATTCTAATAGAATGAGTGTAGTAAGGTTGAAGCACCTTATTCTAATCAATATCAAATAGATGAAGTGTAATAAGGTTAAAAAACCTTATTCTAAAATAAAATAAAAGAATTATAGTTCTATATGGATTTTACTTTTATTTTATTTTACCACCGTATTTTATTTTAATAAGGATTCGAGTCACTCAATTCTAGCAGTTTCTTTTTTTCCCTTCTAAGTTGGAAGTTACAACTTCTATTTTAGGATCATTCAATGAAAGATTTGTAACTTCGAGCAAATTCTCTTCATCCATATTATCTCCACCTATTATTTTTCTATTGAAAAAATCAAAGTAAGTAAAAATAGTCTAATAGTATGCTTAAATATAATTAATCGTAGCAAAAAAAAATGCATATCTATATCCCAAAATGAAGTTGGACCTATTTTGTACTTATCATTCTCTTAAGATAACAAACAAATATTCGAACGTGAAAAAAAAAACAAATATTCAAAGGTAGACTATAATAATTTGTTCCTCTTGACTGTTTGTATCAAGGAATAAATAATGTCACGGGCCGCAGTTCAAAGCCCGTGACCATTGCACCAAATGTATCCAATGGAGGTGTATTACTCAGATGGGGATCATTTGGCCCACGAGAATTGGCCCGATTCAAAGAGCTATTGGAGAAGCCTGTCAGATTGAAGCCTGGTTGGCCCGATAATGAAGACATGGCAACTTAGGCTAGTATGGTAACTAATCTTAGAAGATAGAGGGAATCATATCTTGTAAAGATTAGATTTTATTTGATATGGCATATCTTGTAAATCCCTAAAATAAAGGGATATGGTTAATCTCGTCCGTCGATGTAAATGTATCTTGATCGTCGGTTTTGGGGGAACTCAACTATAAATAAAGAGCCTCCCCCTCAGTTGTACTCACTCCAATCATTGTTTCATTATTCTTTGTGAATAAGAGAATAGAGAGCATTTACTCAAACACTTTACGAGCGTTCTTTCTGTTGTTCTTCTTTTGGCACAAATCGCTTCCGCTCTTCGATTTGGTGCCTTGGTGGAGTTCTTAAAGAACCCTCACTTGAGTTAAGGCTGACTTAAGCGAGTCTGGACGAACGGATCGCCTAAGTCCCCAAGGATCGCAAGAGAAAACTCTATCCCTGTGACAAGTACTCTAATATCTTTCACAACAAGATGAAGATGTGGGTTGAGAAAGGAGTCTAAAAGGGTTTTGTTACAATAACACGATGTTAACCAAAGTAACCCAACCGACAATCAAAGGCATAATATTCAGACTACACCTTTCAAATATCATCTACATCAGTGAAGAACTTTTGAAAACATTTATCTTTATGCAATATGACTTTTTCGTCTTCATTTGGGGTTTTCTTAGAAAGTCACCACTTCTGCCTTGAAGTCATTCTATAGTATAATATTTTGGAACTAGCAAGTGAGCCATGTAATGAATAGGTGTGTTACTTTTATTCTACCTACCCTCAAGAACTTTTTGGATTACGTTAAAAAACCTTGAGTGTCAATTATCAAGTCTTGGTCCTCACGATCGAAGATTATTTCCTTAATTTTTTTCATCATTGAGTTCCATTTTTCATAGACTAGATGCAATATAGCTCTATCTTTATCAGCTTCCCTCAAAAATTCAATCATAGTCTATTTGAACTTTAACAAAAAATCAATTTTGTCCCACCATGTTTCACTAACTAATAAATCCATGATCTTTCTTACATCCAATTCAATAGGGATTTTTTCATTAACTTTAAATCATTTCCAATTGATCTGTCATAATTTGATACATAAATTTAAGCCCTTCAGACACTTAAAGAGCTTGTTCTCAAGTATTTTATGAATCTTTTTAGTCCTTTTATTTAATAATTAAATTTTATGTTAAATGTTAGTTTTTATTGCATTTTATTTCTTTTTAGCATCAAAACGGAAAAGTTATGTCATTGGATGTTTAATGTTGAATTAATCTTGTGCAATAATGTGGTTAATGCAAACATGTGAAGAAGGGATTCCACTATGGCCAAGGTTGCGACACTATTGACTTAGTGTCACGACACCAATGCCTTCATCATCACTTAAGGAGTTGGACTTCAACCAATCTCATTCTAAGTGGCCTACCTTCAAGGTTGCGACACCAAGTGATTGATGTCACGATATCAGCCTCCATGGTCGCAACTCCAAGCCACCAACGTAGTAACCCCAAGCATAAACATCAAAGTGTGGAAGGTAGGTCGCCTGAGTACCAAGTCACGATGCCGAAAGCTTACGGTCATGACATTAAAGATCCCGAACAACCTTTAAAATTGACTATCGAGGATGTCGCAACACCAAGGCCTGACAAGTGAAATTCTGCAAAGGCAAATTGATGTCTAGCTAAAATTAAGTCATTTATCATTAAAGGGAAATTTTTTCTTTCTTAGGTTAATTTGTGTCAAACTATTTAAGTAACTTTATTACACAAGAAGGAAAACATCCAATCATTTAGATTACTTAATACTTTCTCTTCTAGGTTTAGATTTTTAAAATCCTCTTTTACATTTTTTTTGTACATTTACTTGTTTTAGCTCAAAAAGTACAGGGACTTCCTTGTACCTTTTGGGATTAGATTTAGAATTTCCATAGATTTTAGTACTTTTGTTATCCAAACCTACAAATTGGTGATTATGTTGTGGAATTTCAAGATTAATCATACCTTTCATATATCAATTCAAGGATTTTTCCAAAATTACTAAGCATTTCTCAACTCTTATCTCTTTTGTGTTATTTGATTGCTTAATTTAGCATGAAATTGATTGGGTTTTGTAAATTTATGATGGTTATGAACTAAATTTAATTGTGGTTGATTAATTGAAGTGTCAATTGATTGATTTTAGGTTTAGGGACTAGATCGTAAAAATTTGATTAAATCGAATGGACTTAGAAACCTAGAAATGATGACTCTAGGGGAATAGTTAGATAAGTGAGATTGAGAGAAGATCCTATCGAGTATAAATTTGATTATCCCAATTTAGTTTAATAAGTTCGAAAAATAAATTGGACTAAATTGCTTAATTGGGTAAAATGGTGATCGAGAGGTAAAATTAAACCTATTAGGAATATGGACAATTTAGATTCCTAATTCTAGAATTAATTAGTTGACATGGATGTTAATCAACTACTTTTTTTTCATGAATAATGATTTTTTGAATTTGGTGTTATTGCATTTTAGTCCTTTAGGTTTTAATTTAGCTTAAATCCATCTTTTCTATAATTTGTAGTACTATGTTGCTTAGTCATTAGCTAGCTAAACACCTTGTTTGCATGCTTGATCTTCATTAATTCATCGTAACACCTGATCTCCTTTGGGTTCGGTCTTTGAAATGTTTAGTGTTTCATTGTAACACATATAAATATTACAATTGACCAATCACACTTGTAGTTAAAGCCACTTCTTAATTTTCTATATTTTGTGCCTATTTCTCTACTTAGCCACAATAATCTTAAAAGAAAACCTAATCCTGACTACCTTCAATAATTCCATATTTAAATATCTATTGAAAATACATTGTGACAAGTTATGATTTAGGATACAGTAGTTCACTTCACGCACCTCATCCACCAAATCTTTTGTTAGAGTATGCCCAAAGACCAATCATGAGATGATTGTAATTACATATAAGATGATTGTAATTACATACTCGTTTTACTTTGTTTGTTAATATAAGGCATTACCAATGTTATTTTAGTCTCTTTTTCTGTGTGTATAAATAAACTGATTAATAAAAAATTCTTGAGAATGATATGATTATTCTTAAAAGGACCTTAGTCAAGTATTACTGTGGGTTTGGAGAGCAATAATGCATTGAGACTAATGCATAGTTGATTGATGACAAATCATTGGTATAAGAATGTCAAAATCAATACATGAGTATGTGTTAGAGAACAACATATTGGACTTGGTTGATTCACGACAAACTATTGTTATTGGCATAGGGATGTCAAAATCAATGCATGAGTATGTGTTAGAGAATAACATATTAGACTTGGTTCGCGATGGAATGTACAAGTATACACAGTCGTTATCAAGTAATAAGGAGTAAAAGAGCAGGGAATATATTGATAAACAATAGATGTAAAATTAATATTTAACAAGTTGGTAAGAAGATAAAATATTTTGAGAGTGATGAATGTTCTAAAAAACCTAAATTAATGAATAATATGCAAATTTAAATAAAATCAAATGCAAGAAAATGTTTAAGTAGTAATTTACAAGATTTAATAACAATAGCATGAATGAGCTAGAACAATTACAATTCTTGACTTAACTAGTTCGTAATTATGCTTAATAAATGTTCTAGAAAAAATCCATGGTAACTCTATTATCTATTAACTTGGAATCTAAAATTCATAAGTTTCGTCAAGTAGTATGATAGTCACTTAGAAAAAACATGCATATGTTTATGTCATAATTTAACTAAGGGTTATATTTTTAACCACCATTCCTTAGAATTTATGCAAAGTAAGGATATTCCTATATGAAACAATTTAATCACATAAATCTAAAATTTATGCTTGGTAATAGGGTTCTTTCACATTATCACAAACTTTAACCTATTTCATTTAATATTGATTAAATATGCATTTTTCAAATATTAGTCTATTAATCACCATTCGATTCGATTAAGCAATTAATCTAATGCAGTCAAACATATTTTAATGTATGAACCACATAAATGATTTTATTTAGAAGCATAAATAATTTAGGCACAAAACATTATAAACATAAATTGAACTTATTAAATTAAGAACTTGCAATCATTCTAGCAAAAACAAATAAAGTCATTATCATTAAATAAAAAGAAATCAAATAATTTGCAATCATGTTTTTAAACTTAGAATAAGTAAAAGAGAAAGGAAAAATAAACTCTAAGAAAATTCTGATGATTCTCCGAAAACTGTCTGTGGTGGTTTCTTCCTAATTTCGTCATTACTCTGATGCAAACTACTTCTCTGGTGGTTGACCGTGAGAGCTTCAACTCAAGAAATTCTTACTTGATGATCTCTCAAAAAGAGAATGGAAAAAATGGGAGAAGATGGAAGGCTTAGGCGTGGGAGAGAAGGGGGAATGGAGATGTTTGAGAGAAGAGAGAATGGTGAGTGAATGAGTGATGAATGAAGGGAGATTAGGCCTCTATTTATACACATATTGGGTGGCTAAAAATAGAAATTTCCAGCCTTGATTTTCTCCCTCAAGTGGCCGACCATGGATTGAGGAGAAGGGGGTTGAGTTGTTTTTTTATTTTAAGCAAAGTGCTTAAAATGCAAAGCTTGAAAAGTGGAGGGGTAGGATCGAATATGTAAAGAAGTTTGAGGGTTGTTTTATAATTATTAAAAAAAGCTTTTAAACAGCTAATCGGGCAGCAATATGAACGATTTGGGCTTACTAAATTTAACGAAAATTGGGTCTCTTTACCATGCACACACTTCCTCATTTTAAACAAACTGAAAATACAATCAAACATGAATCTATAAATCATCATTTCCCATACCTCAATCGTACAACAAAACAACCCACAATAATTCAACTCATTCATTATCAGTAGAACATGAAGTCAAACACAACACCATAACATAGTACAAATATATATCTAAAACAACCACAGGGAGGAGTTTGAGTTTAGAAACTCACCAACAAAATACTTGGGGTTGACATAGCTTACACTTGCTTAGCCTTCCCTTTATCACTTGGGTCTCCTCTTTCTTTGTAACAGCCCATTTTCAGCGAAATTAAAACAGTGGTTTCAGAGCCACAAATTTGAAGTCAGAAAATTTATTTTATTATTATATTTTATTGCCTACAACATGATAGAAATACCGTATAAAAATTTCGTTATGAAATTTTACCGTTTATATGTTTAATTTGATAAAAAAAGACTAAATCGCGTAAAGCGCAAAAGTTGAGTTCTAATAACTGAAGGTATTAAATAGATATAGAACTATAGAGTGGAAGTCCTTATGTGGTTTGGCATTATTGAAATTTGAATGAATTATTAAGGTTAATTTTGGAAATTAGTAATTAAAGTTATTATTAATTAAATAAAACACACTATTATCATCCATTATAATCATCTTCGATCGAATTTGAAGAGAAAACCTAGCCATGGAAGCTTGAAGTTTCCGCAAGCTTATTTTGCTCAATTAGGTATGCATTTTTGTCTTGCTTTTAACGATTTCTATGTTTTCGGGATTGTTGTAGTTTAATCTAGCTAGCCCGGTGACTAATTTGCAAAAATGTTAAACTATTAGGGTTTTACCATTGTTGAATATACTAGAGTTTTGAAGTTTTATGATAGAAAATGAATGGTTGTTGTTAGATAAACAACTTCTGTAAAGAGATTTTTGATGAAATTGTCAATTAGGGAATAAATTGAAAAATAGAAAATATTACATGGTGAAATTATGAAATAATTAAAGTATAGGGCATGCTACGGGCTAAATTGCAAAGAAATTAAAAGTATAGGGGTAAATTGATAATTTTTCCAAAAATATATTTTGGATTAAATTGAATGAATTATTTGCTAAATTAAGTTAAATTTATCTGTATAGATCCAGTTAGACCTCGTACAGAGTTAGATCGGGGCAAAGAGAAAGTCTTGGATTAATCACCACCGTATCTACGTATACTCGTCGAGGTAAGTTTGTGTAATTAAATTGTGTTTATATGTTTTTTCAATTGAAATATATATAAATATTATGATTTGTCATATATAATTACCGAATGCATATCCAACGACGTACAATGATTACCAAACCCCGTTTAAACCATAGGAATCCGTAGAATACAAATGACATGTCATTAAGGTTATCAATTTATGGCTCGTGAGAGCATACCGATTTATAGCTCATGAGAGCATACCGATCTTCAGCTCAAATGACCATACTGATTCACTGCTCGTATAAGCATACATGTATATTAATTGACGGATTATAATTATATGAGCTAGCACATTATGTGTGAGCTATCCCAGGTATCCAACGGTATTCTAAACGGCTCAACAGGCAATGTTTTGTTACGAAATAATATAAGTCCGATACGAACTATTACAGGCATAAACATGAAATGCATGGAGATGATGTTACATGATTAATAGATATATGTAATGGTTGATACATGTATATGGAACTTGATTAATTGTTGAGCATCCATGATTATTGGTTCATATATGTATTTACATGGCTAATATGGTTGGTATATTTGTGCTTAGGCATTTGGCCAAAATGTGTTGGAATATGCTTTGTTACTTACCTATTACTTGATCAAATGGTAAGTTAAATTCTAAGTTATACGAACTTACTAAGCTTAAATGCTTACTCTGTTTTATTATTGACAAACTATCTCAGTTCATGCATAGCCCCTTTTTTACTCTCTAGAATGCGATGAAACAAGTGCTTTAATACTTAAATCACACTACTAATCATGGCCTCCATATTTTGCGTCATCATGATCCTAATATTTTTGTCTATTCTAATGCAGATTGGGCAAGAGATCATAGTGATTGGGTGTCTACTACTAGCTATTTGTTTTCTTATTTTGGTCTCAATCATATTGTTTGGTCCTTTAGGAAATTAAACAATAAAAAATTGTTCAAACAACAACTGAAGCGAAACCTCATGTTATTACAGGTGTTGCAGTTGAGACTTTGTGGATCGTGAATCTTTAAAGAACTTGCAATTCCTCTTACTTAGCCTCTCAAAATTTTCTTAGATAATCTCTATGCTACTTTTCGATGCCAGCATCCATTTCTCCACAGCAAGATGAAGCATTTGGATGTTTATTTTCATTTTGTTTGTATATTACTTGAAGTTGTCCACATTCCAATTACAGATCAACTTGATGATGCTCTTACCAAATCTCTTCCACACAAGGGTTTTCACTATCTTGTTCCCAAGTGTTGTTGCTCACCTCCTAACTTGAGGAAGGCTTATTGAAAATATGTGTTTTACTGAAGATCATAACTTTGGTTTATTTTAAATTTATTTTATCATTTACTTTGGTTTTAGTTTATCCTTGTATTTGAGTTCTGAATTCTTATTATTTAAATTTTTTTTATCTTAGAATTGTTTTTGTTATTTGCATTCACATCCTTTATGTAAATATATGACAAGATACATCAATAAAATTATCAATTTTCACTTCTCATTTAGAACTTCTTTATTAGTAAAACTTGAACTCTAATGTCTACCAAGAACTCAATCAGCTTAATTGTAAAGCTTAATGTAGACTTTAGTCTTGAAGTATATTGCTTTTCTGACTTTGGTCCTTAAAGGTTTTTTTGGCTCACTTCAGTCCTTAATGTTATCAAATATTCTTAGTTTAGTCCCTAAAGTTACAAACGTTCTCAACTCAATCCTTTGGTTGTTAAAAAATCAGCTGGACACAATGGCGTTACCATGACGCCATCATCCAAAAAACCTTAATCTTTAAAAATAAAAAAAATTACAAAAATTTATTTAAAAAATAAATATATATTAAAATAGAAAATAAATATAAAATTAAATAACAATATAAAAATTTACTAAATTTTTTAAAAAATATTAGAAATTTTAATATTTTTAAAATTTTATAAGCCACATTTACTAGAGATTGAACATGAGATTGTTGTCTCTTGAAAAGATATCACTTACGATAATTGTTTTATAATTCAATCAATCAAAATTTATGATTAATAGAACTTTTAGGTGATAAATTTGAATAATATTTGATCATTAATTATCTAATCATGTAGCTAAGTTGAGTTTACCCCACCTCCTTTTGAACAAACAGAAGTATTTGGAAATTTTTATAAATGTAGTTTTTTTTTTTTTTTTGCTTTAAAGAGATTCATTTGAATGCAAATAAGTATATGTTCCAAGAGCAGCTATCATTTATTTGTGCGATTTACAGTCAGGGGTGAAGCTAGAAAATTTTTTTAGGGGGGCCGAAATTAAATTGTAAATTTTTATAATAGTAAATGCAATTTCACCATTTCACCATTTATATCTTTATAATTTTTAAAAGATTAAATCAAATTTTTATCATTTTTAGGGGACAAAGTGCAATCTTACTTCTACTAATTTAAATTTTTTATAAATTTTAAAGGGGTCTAAATAGAATGTTTTCTATTTTAGGGGGGCCGAGCCCTGCCAGCCCCCCTTAGCTACGCCCATGTTTACAAATGCTTGGGTTGTTATTGTGTCATATATGTTTAAATAAAAAGAAAAAAGAGATTCTTTCTTTTTTTAGAAAGGTGGAGAAGAAGGTGGTGGAGGCAATGATGATACTGACATTAGGGAAGTGAAAGAGAAAAGTAAATTTTGAGGATTAAATTGAGATTATTTTATAAATTTGAAAGTTAATTTATTTTAAATTATGACTAAATTAGTATAATATGTAAAAGTTGAGGATCAAATTTATTATTATACCTATTTTTTAATTATTACGTCTCATTTTTATCAGAGATTTAACGGCACGTAACGAAAATGGAGAAAAAAATAATTTTGATTACTTGGATGACCAAATTTAAAAATTGATAGCTGAATAACAGAAAAAATGATAATGGTGAGGTGAGTTAAGATGTTGGTTACCTTTTATTTTATGAAAATTAACCTCTCTTCACTAATTCAAATAGACTGTAATTGCGTTATAGGAAGTGCATTCAATATTACCGGTGTGCATTAGATGTGTAAATTCAGTATTTAAATAAAATAATACGGAAAACATTTTTATATTAGCATTTATCAATAAATCCAAACAAAAGTTATATTTGTTAATTGTTTAAACAGTAATCCTGATCGTCATAGTTGGATCCGGTTTAGAAGGTCGGGCCGGGTGGGGTGTTCGGACCCAGTGTCGGTGAAAGATTGTTGTTCTGGTTACTTGGTACGATAGTAATAATTAATGGCCATGAATTGTTATAAAATTAATGACTATGAATCGGTAAATTCTATTGTCGTTTTATTAATAATTGATATAATCTATGGAGTGGTCAACTATAAGAGTATTTACTTCCAAATTTCATAGCATTCCTTAAAAACGGTAATTAATAAAGATGATAAAGTTTGATTCCATTTCATATAAATTAAGAATAAATCAAATAATGGAGTCATATAAATATATCAAAATTATATTGTGTTTAGAATTAATTAATTTAACCATAAATAAATTAATATAGAAATGTTTGCATTTCTGAAGCACGTACTTGGCATGTGAAATTCACCACAAATTTCCTAAAATAATCTGTCCTTGAGATTTGGTGCCAGCTTGTTTTATGCCAAATACGGAGCCTCGTCTTTATAAACCAATAAATATTGAATTATTATTATTTCTTAATTTTTACTTTATTACCTTTTTTAATTTATTCCTTATTTATTTAATTATAGTCTGATGATTAGATAGGTTGATCATTTGACAGGAATGATATTAAGTTATTTTTAATTACAAAATAATAAAACATCTTATAATAAAATAAATAACAAAAAAAGACATAAAGAACAAAATTGAAGATTCTTTTAATAATGAAACATATTCACCACCAAAAGAGAAGAATAATAACAGTTTTAAATTAAAACAAAAAGGAAATGACTTTAATTTCAAAAAAAAAGGAAAAGGCTTTCAAATAAAATAAGTAGTTTTTTAACGATAAAATAAGTAAGCAATTAATAAAAACTCTTAAATAAACAAAAAAAAATTACCAACTACAGTGTATGGAAAGGTGATCTGTATAATTCCTCCGCCAACATGTACTCCTAGTCTAGCGTAGCTAAGCAAAGGAGTAAAATTAATCATTATTCGTATATGGGTTTTTCCTAATCTAGAGTAGTTAGACGGGAAGTAAAATTAATCATTATTCATACATGAGTTTTTTAGGATACAATGAACCACTTTAAATAGGCTCAATGTTTTCTTATAAAATACGATTAATTGAACATAAGTTACATAAGCCCCTAATATTTTATCGGATAAACTGATAAGTCAAACATTTTCAGCCCACTGTGTGAAATAGGTGATTTCTTGGTCACTATCAACTAAAGTCATAATGTTAAATTTAATCATTAATGTTTATTTATTTGGGCACTTAAACCCTATTTTTTTATCACTTTGACTCTCAAACTTCTAAAATTTAGTCGAGATACTTTTTTATGGACATAAAAGTTAATTGGCCTCTTAAAATTTTAATGGCAATGATATAGCAACTCCTATGACAGTCTATACGTACTTCATTGTTTTTATGGATTTTTTTTCAAAAAATTATGAAACTTGCTGAACATTTTAATGGTTATTAGTACTTTTTTTAATTTTTATAAAACATACTTGTACTCCACACGAGTTGTCCTATTAGTGTAATTAAAATTTTAATGATTCAACCAGTTTTTCAGTTGAAGATTAAGGGTCAAAATGATCCATAAAGTAAGAAATAGGGCTAAAGTGACAAAAAGAGTAAACATTAAGAATTAAATGTATCATTATGTCTATTTTTTGGATACAATGATCATTATGTTAATATTATATTATGTCATACTCATGTCATATGTAAAAATTTTCATGTGTAACATGTATTTACAAAATTATAAATGAAAGCTAAATGTGATTTTAATCGAAATGGTAAAAAAATTGTAATATATACTATTCCTCATGCTCAAATATCACTATGTGCAGTTATTTTTATAAAATTTATTTAATAAAAAGATAAAACACTTAGACACTATCCTAATTATATTTATTATTTTGTGAAAAGAATGTACAGTTTAATAATTTTTAATTGAGTTGGTGTCTAATTAACTTGTAAAATTAAAAATTTATTAGATTATGTCTCATCCACTACGTGGGGAAAGAATTTTTATTAAAAGATATAAGTTTATCTTTGAAATTATAAGAATAACATTCTCTTGGAGTAATAATTAAGGGTTTTTCAATATCAAGGTTTAAGGTTTAAACGTAAATAATATATTTTAGATAGATCATTTTAAAGATTTTATATAAAACTATTAAAATCAAATTTTTGGAACTTGATTGGGGTCAAATTGATCGATCATTGATTTTTGGTTTGTTCAGTTCAAATCAAATAATTTATTTAAAAATATAAAAAAATTATAAATTTTATAAAATTCAATTCAATTTGTCAATTTAACGTGTCAACTGCTTTTTTCTTTGTTTCGGATCAATATACCATCTAGTTCGGTTCGAAACCGATTAAAAGATATAAATACCCTTATAATAATTTTTTGTTTGTTGAAAAAATAATATTTTAAACTTTTCCTAATTAAGTTGGTGTTCAATTGACTTATGACATTAACTTAGTCAAATAATTTTTATATAATAAATAGATTATTACTTTATAACAAAGATAATGCATTGCAATCATTTCTTAATTGAATTGATGCTCATTGACTTATAGCACTAACTTACTATATGAAAAATAGATATCTTGAAAGGAAATATATATGATATATATAGTTTACCTCTAGAAAAGAATGAAAAGAAAAGTAGTGGGTAGATTTTAGGATTTTTTTCTTAAGTGTAACGAGTAGAGTATAATTATAGATACAAGTTCAAGTAACCATAAATATCAAACTATTACAAATGGATTGCTCAAGTAACCACCAACCAGAATCAAACTATTGCAACACAAACAAACTAAAAACTGAATACATTCTAGATTAAAGCCAACAAACTAGAACTAACTAAACTAAAACTCCATACATAGTGTGACTCAAAAACTTACACATATAATTGTGCATGGTAAGTCTCAAAAAATGGGTACTTAAGATTCAAGATCTCCATTTTTGCCAACTGAGTAAAAACCTTATTGATAAGGAGGTTTCTTTTAATGGTTGTGGCAGAAAGGAGAATGTATTTTTTTAGATATATAAATTGAAAAATAAATACTAGCATTAATTAATTAGTAATATAGTTAAATAATTATTATTGTAATAGTAAATTATTTGCGTTGCTTAAATTTTGTTAATATCATTTATGTATTATCACTTTATCTATTTTTTTATCATAAGAAAAAAACTAAAGGCATACTTGTCAAAAATACACTCAATGTTTATGGGTTTTTGGGCTTGAGCCCTTAACTTTTGTTTATTGACACCCTTAATATTACGATTTTTTCAAAAATTAGCCCAATTTTAACAGTAAATGTGATTTGACCGTCAATCAAGCTGCAGATCAATAAAGTAGCATATATGGCATGCCACATAAGTACGATGTCATAGATGATATCATCTGTAACACCCCTAACCCGTATCCGTCGTCAGATTAGGGTTATAAGGCATTACCGAACATAGCACGATTTGATATTTTTATTCAATCATAATTTAATAATCAGCATTAATAATAAAAGATATAATAAATAAATAAACAAACTCAATCATTGCACATAAAATATTTAATCAATAGCATTTTATATTATTATGACCAAGCCTATTTAAATAAAATAGAGTAACTAATTACGTTATAATAATCAAGTCACGAGTTACTAAATTTGTCAATTCACCCATTCGAAAAGAATATACAAGCACATAATAGCCAAATAAAATTCCATATAATTTGAATTTATGATTAGCCAAGTATTATTTACCAAAATTAAATTATACAATAAAAGTATTTTATACATACTAATGTCAAACCGCACATACATCTCTTTAAAAAATGTCCAAAATAATTTAACGTGTATTCGGTAATTAGCTTCTCCGTAACCAAATCAATTCATTCCCAAAAGTAAAACAAATATACATGTTCTAATTATACAACCAAAATTCATGTCTTATTATAAGTACATAATTTATTTTTATTACATTAAACGTCAAAACAACCTATTTTTACTAATCAAATTATGAAACAAAAGCCAATGTTTAAACATTTTTAACAGCATATAAACGAAATAACTATTTTCATGCATATTCACAAATACTCAACACAATTCGCTTCCTAATTCCATATTCTATTTCATTACTTTATTAATCCAAGATACAAAACAAATATCACTTTTATAATTCTTGGTAATCTCTTTAACCTATCAAACAAAACAAACAACCACAAACATGTACATAGACATTAACATTCTTTTATATTTTCTTTTAAAATTACATTTATTATAGATCATATAATATATTCACTTTGATACCAACCAAATAAACCACACATAATATTCACATGTGAAATATTACTCATAAAATACTAAACTTTTATCAAGTCATGTATGATTCATAATCCAATCAAAAACAAACAAAACAGGATATTAAGCCATTTTTGCATGGCTTTAATACACCCACACTATCAAATTAAGCTAAAATTCACAACTAGTCTATACATGCCATACGACCAAATTCAAAAATTTAGCAAAATACCAAAAGATATCGATAGTGTGATGAGCTTAGCTGACGATCCTCGAACACGTAGCAATCACCAAAATTTATACATCAAAACAATTATCCAACACATTGTAAGCTAACTTAGCTTAGTAAGTTATAAGAAATTAAACAATTCAATGACATTAACAATTCAATAATAAAATCAAATAATGCAATCATATTCGTATATATACATATTCGAGCTTGCAAAACTTAAATATCAAATATGAAACCATGAACTAATTTCAGCTTGGCCGAATAGGTCTTTAAACAATAACATAGTTATTCTCATATTCAATTCATATACCCTATCTTTACCAAATGTACTCATTCATAAATAAATGTATATAAATCATAATTATAAAATCCTATATAGTTACCATTTGGCCGAATATAAACTTTCATATAATCATATACTCTCATTTACCTCGTATAAATTTTTCTCTTCACAATTGAAATAACCTAATTACCTTGATATCAAGTATTATTCATCCATTGTATACTTGTACTATCATGTACTAAATAATTGATCGAGGCCATAATGAAGTTGCACAATTAATGCTCTTTCTCATCTAACCAAGTTGCTCTCGGTATTGCACACTTAGTGCCCGTTATACAACATCATCATTTTAATTTCGCACACTTAGTGCCCATTATCCAACATCATTATTTTAATTTCGCACACTTAGTGCCATTCATATAGCCATAGCTATTCCATAGTCGTACACTTAGTGCCAAATATCGATAAATTGCATTCACGTCTATTTTTACTTTCCGAACTAAAACGCATTTAGCTATATATATATAATTGCATATTTCATTTCAGCATATATGTAATTAACATTCATTCAGAAATTTTAACATCTAATTGCTTCTAAACTTACCTCGAACAGCGATAAACCGGAACGAAACAATTAATCGACGACTTTATTTTTCCCCCGATCCAAGTCCGATTTCTTTAATTCTTGATCTATACACATTCAAATTTAACTCATTCAAACATAATTTCATTCAATTCAGTCCAAAAACACATAAATGGGTAATTTACCATTTTCCCCTAATATTTAACATTTTTACAATTTAGTCCAAATTGCACAAAACACAAAATATTTCAAATTAATCACAATGTAATTTGGCCGAATATTCCCTAGACTCAAATAGGCCCTTTCATGTCATTTATTTCACATTCTAGTCCCTCAATTTAATATTTTCTTACAAATTAACCCAAAATAATCAGATTCATCAAAAATTCAAAAACAAACATTATAATCTATCACATATCTTTCATATTTCATCATTAACTATCATAAAGCTCAAGTATTCATCAATGGCTTATCTCAAAATCACCTTCAAATTCTAAAATTAAAGCATGGGCTAAATAGAACACGAAGCAACGATTACAAAAACGTAAAAATCATCAAAAATCGAAATCAAAACATACCTTACCCAAGCTAAAGAAGTGCCGAAACATAAAAAGCCATGTATGTTTCTTTCCTTTTCAATATTCGGCTAACAAAAGATGAACACATTCATCTTTTCATAACTTAATTTTATTATAAAGTTAATATTTACCTTATTACTATATTAACCTTTTACTAATAATTTTGTCTAACATATATATTAAGGTTACTCTTGTCAAATGCCACCCACTATCTAACTTTTGGTCTTATAGCATCATAAATCCTCCCATTTAAAAAGACAATAACATTTAGGTACTTTTAGATTTAACCCTTAAATTTTTATTTTACGCGATTAAACCCTTTTATTAAATCGGACACTTAAACGGTGAAATTAAAACACAGAAATTTCACACAATCAAATTCACACATAATAAACACAGAAAATAATATTAAAATATTTTTTTTAATTCGGATTTGTGGTCCCGAAACCACTGTTCCGATTTGGGTCAAAATCGGGCTGTTACATCATCTATAGAAAATTTGTTTAACAATTTTTTTCATTTTATTTCCATCTTTCTTCTTCTCTCTTTCTTCGCATCAGATGAAAACCAATAAAACAAAAACAATAAACTTCTTCAGGTAGCTTTCACAAATCCGTTCTTTAGAAATCTTATCAAAAGGTCGAAAATTGAGAGAGCCCGAAATCATTGACACCATCGGAGACCCAGATTTGAAATTTTTCCGATTCCAGTGCAAAATGGCATTATCTTCAATCCAGTGGGTCCACCTACCAATGATCTTGCTCCATCGCGATCTACATTGCCAACGGAGCCTCCGCCACCCAAAAACATAGGTTTAAAATAGAATGTACCTGCATCAGCTAGTACATGTGCGGCTCTATTCGTCTTCCTCATCACATATCTACCCATGGGAAGTTAAACAAAACCTCTGTGCAAACTCTATTAACTCTTCCACTGTCACCAAACATTCTAGGGTTTGAAATCTTATCTTCCTCAATGGCGGAGAAAGAGGAGTCGTCGGAGCCCATCGAGGCCAACCCACCAATTGAAGACATGGATCTCGAAAACCTTGACTCCTCTACCCAAAACCATAATGCTAGAGACAATGCCAATGATGACTCCAAATCGAAGTGTGGGAGAGAGGAAGAAAACAAAGAAACCAAAGATGTTTCCAAAAAGCAGAAACTAGAGAAGTCCGTAGTGGAAGAAAGGTTGGAGAAGAAGTCAGATTCATTGGAATTTTTTGGGTTTCGCTGTTAGTTTTCATTGGTATTTACGATTTATTTGATGATCTATTTTATTTAGAAGAAAATTTGTATTTTTGTTTATATCAGTAGGATAGTAAAAGAATGTTTTTCTTTTTCTTTTTTCGTTTCGTTGTTAGTTTTCATTGGTTTTGCTGCACTCATAACAATTCTTTTTTATAAATGACGTCATCTATGATATCGTGCTTATGTGGCATGCCACATAGGTTATTTTGTTTACCTGCAGTTTGATTGGCGATCAACTCATGTTTACTGTTAAAATTGGGTTGATTTCTGAAAAAATTGTAACGTTTAGGGTGTCAATAAAAAAATGATTAAGGGCTCAAACCCAAAAACCCATAAATGTTGAGGGTCTTTTCGACAATTATGACAAAACCAAAATCAAAACCAAAACAAGATTTGTTGCACAAAACTCGATCACATATTTTATTATTAATATTATGTATATATCTATACTATTATTAGGTCATTGACTCAATAGGTGTAATGAGTTAACCGGACATTGACTAAAGGAAAAACATAAAAATAATTCCAACCTCAACCTATGACACCAATGTCTTGAAAGTTCAACCAATGTCTCATAAGCTTTTTACATAAATTTTTGGCATTGATTAATTTTGCCCTCCAATTTTACAAAAAAATTATTTTAGTTATCCATCTAATTTTTCACCTCTTTTAGCCCTTAAACATACATTGTTTGTCAAATCATCTCAAAATGGATGAAAAAAATTAGCGTTTGTTAGTTTTGCTAACGTGACATCCATGTGGTAGTCCATGTGTATGCCCATTAACAATTAATTAATTTTTTAAAATAAAAAATAAAAATAATATTTTTATGCTTTTAAACACTTTAAATTTTTTTTAGAAATATTCTTTATAAATTTTTTGAACTTTTAAATTTTAAAATTTAATTAATTCTTGGCATGACATCCATATGGAAAATCCACAATAAAGTTAATAGACGTTAAATTTTTCATCTATTATGGGATGATTTGACAAACAATACAAGTTTAAAAGTTAAAAAAATAAAAATTAAATAGAAAGCTAAAATGACGTCTTTTATAAAATTGAAAGGCCAAATAAATATTTTACAACCGCAATTGTGCCATAATAATATAATATATATTTCCACATTATTAGTGAATAAAATTAATAAAAGTTAATATAAATCATTGTTGATAAAGAAAGATATTTTATTTCCTTCATTATCTTGAGATAATTTTGAAGATAATTAATACAACTAGATTAGTACCTAAATTAATTTTATTATAATCAATATACTTTAGATATTGTGATTAAACAATAAAAAGAATTCAGTATGACAATATTTATCTAAATAATTAAATAGAATTATAAAGTAGATGAAATCACATTATATTTCCACCATATAACAGTATCCATAAGCTCGTCCCTATTGTCCTTGTGAAAACAACAATCCTCTCCACCACTCGAAGCCAAAAAAAAAAAAAAAAAGCCAAAGGGGGCCATCAAAGGATGTGAAAAAGCAAAGAAAGTAAAAAAAAAAAAAATGGGGTTTGCAGCAGCCAACGGCAAAGAAAGCAAAGGCATGGGTTTACTCTTGGTGTTCTTCCATGGCGACCAAAACAAAATCACTAATTCTTCCGTTGATAACCAAACCACCACCACCACGACGCCACCGTCAACAAGATTTGTTCGAAGAACAGCTTCTTCCAGTCTCCTTTTCTCTAAAGCTCAATCCACTATTTCCATTTGCCTTGTTTTGGTTTTCCTCACGATTCTTCTCTTCACTCTCTCTACTTTTGAACCTTCCATTTCCACCCCATCTTTTATTCCTTCTCCCACCATTAAAAACTCTCGTCGGTTCTTATCTCAAAAGACCCAATTTCCTCCTCCTCCTCCTTTGAAATGGTTTTTCCCCATGTGGGATTATAACAAACCACTTAATGTTAAGCAAAACCCTGGGGTTTTGCCATCTTCGTTTGCTTTACAAAGGATGGGAACTTTGTACAGACGTGGGACGAAAGCCATGCACGATCTTATCGTCAGCCATGTTGTTGAAGATGTGACCGAAGATGAACTCAGGCTTTTCTTACGAGTCTTGCATAGGTCTGGTATTACTTCGAAAGCCGACATTGTTTTTCTTTTTGGGTCTTCGTCTTCGAGATTTAACCTTGTTATTCATGAAGAGAACGACTCGTTCTTCAATCTTATTCAACACTATAAAGCTTCCAATAACAAGGGTTCTCGTGACTCGGTCTTTAGTTTCGAGTCGGCCCAGTTTTGGAAATCTGGGAAAAAAGATGTTGGGGAGACTATTTGGGGAAAGAAGGGTCGAGGGAATTCCGGCGATTCAACTGAAGCTGAAGGTGAGTCAACTCGGTTGACTTACGGCTCGGTAGTGGGATTCGATGTGAACGAGTTGGATCCAGAGAACTCGCTGGCTGGGTTTTTAGATCACGTTCCGATGAGTTTTAGAAGATGGGCTTGTTATCCGATGTTATTAGGGAGAATCAGGCGAAATTTTAAGCATATAACGTTAGTGGATATTAAAAGTATGATGTTACTGAGTGACCCACTCGGCCGTGTCAGGAATCGGAGTCCCGAATCGGTTTATTTGTTAACAAAGGAAAGCAGCACCGGTGGGAAGCACAGCAAGAGGAACTCGGATAAAACTCAGTCCCATTTGCAAGTCAACTCAGCGATTCTGATGGGTGGAGCTAGAGGGATTCGGAGACTAGCCAATGCAATGTTGACGGAGATCGTCAGAGCTACAATGCAGCATAAGAAGAAGAAGAACTCGATATCGGAGTCAGAAATCTTAAGTCAACTCGTCGGGAACGGGTATTTACTGAAGAATGTGGATTTGATCACATCGACGGAGTCAATTCAGGAAGCGAGTTCACTCATGAGTTCGAGCTCCAACTCCAACTCAACTGCAGAATATTCAATAATCCAACGCGGTAATGGCAGTCATGATCTTAGTTCCATAATTATGAAGCTAATATGTTTATGTGAAACAAATTCTTATGTTTATAGGGATTGTTAGTAAAGGAAAAAAATTTAATTAGTGTTTAGAAAATAAAAAAGGAATTATAATTTTGTTATTTTTATAGTAAAATTTTGATTTTGATGTATAAATCTTTTTAGATTATAGGGATTTCTTAGCCAAAGAACAAATAAACAAGTTTTCTCTTTCTCTTCTTTTGTTTCTCTAATTAATCAATGTATAATTATTTGTTTAGTGGTTACAAAGCGAGTTATCGACCGAATCACTTGAGTCTAATTGTCTCTATTTTTAAACACTAATCCGATTATGAAGTAGAATAATTGTTATAGATTTGTATAATAATTAAATGAGACAAATATCAAATGTACATTAATTTTAAATTTGTGCAATTATACACTTGAAACTTGAATTATAGTTAATATGTATACATAAAACTTCAATTTTAATTTAGTTGTACACATTTAAATAATTGAATACAAACAGTTATTTTCATATTTGATTAATGTATTATTCAGTATATGAAATATATTAATATAAAATCGTGCTTATTCGATAATATTGCTACTAATTTGTGAATTTTAATAAAATTAAAATTTAATGTATAAAATCAAAGTTTATATATAGCATTGCACATTACATAGAAATTTATTATAGCTTTGGTTAGGGGATTGATAAGGCCTTGACCCCTAAAATAATTTTTTTATTTAGGTCTTTTAAAATTTTAAATTAATAAAGATAAAATTATATTTTGACTTCTAAAATGATAAAATTTAATTTAATTTTTAAAAACTATAAAGATATAAGTTATTTAGTGAAATTATATTTCGATCCCTAAAAGATTTTGATTTCACCGAGACTTTAGTATTTATCTCTAATTAAATAACCATCAATCCATTTTATACACCATATAAGTTATATTTATTTTATAAATTTTGAAATATAAATAAATTTTGTAGTAAAAAGAAAGTAGGGTTTAGAGTGAAGAAATGATATTAAACAAAAATGTCCGGTTGGTATGAGACAGGAGAGAAAGAATGATATATATATATATATATATATAATAAAATGATATATTTTTATTTTTATTTATTTTGCAATTTTTCATGGAGTTAGATTCTAAAATAATTAAATTATGAATTTGGTAGCAGGTTGCATGACCAAATAATCTGCATCTTCTACTTACTTTGGTAATGAGCTAAAACAGTTCGTTGAAAATGAAAAATCTAATTCACAATTTCATTTTTTTGGGTACTTCATAATTCTATTTACAAACGTGATAATTAGTATATGTAATTTTTATATTTATCTTAAATTAAGATAATATTATTTTGTTAATGAGGACTTAAGTTTTATATGTATTGTTTATTTTAAAGTTTGTGGTTGTCTTTTCTAATGACGCTTTTAAAATTTAAACTTATGTTCTATCTTAGACGAAGTCTTAAACTTAATAATAATATTGAAATCCAAAAAAAAAATCCAATTAGATTGAATCAAACTTACTTCTACTTGAAAATTTGAAATTTTAGATTCAATTTCATCTATTCTTAATCTAGAGTCATTCAAGCTTAAATTTTAATCCAAATAAATATTGTTTAAATTTATTTTGATCTAGGTGTTGATAGAAAAGAATAATACATAATACTTTTGAAGATGAAGTATAAAATTAAAATAAAATAATTTATATTTTAAATCTTAATCAATTCATGTATTTTTATATAACAAATTCAACCATTGACCAAACTAGAAACTGCAATGATTACCCATGAATTTGGTAGCACTAAATGAGATCAATAACTTTACTTTTCTTCTTGATTTGATACAATAATGAAAATTGTTTTGTTGTGGGTTTTTTACCCATTCCTTATATTCCTTCTCTTTTCTTTTTCCCACTTTATTCCAAAAGAAAAAGAACTTTATATAATAACACTGTAGACCCTAAACCACCACTTTATAGCGAATCACATTTTGTATAAAAGATGAATTATGATGCACATTAAAATGTCCCAATTACTTAAGCTTCATTTGGTGTTCTAACACAGTAATTTCAAACAAAGTAGGATCATACAATCATAACACTACATTAAAATGCTTTTCTTTAGCGAGAAAATGGAAGTATAAATACTCTGCGATGGGCAAGAAAGTTCTAAACGCATTTTTCTTTCTTTTCTTTTATAACATGCTTGAAGAATTTATTAAATAATATTTTTTATTAGAAGTTATGAAAGTATCTTTTCGTTAAGTTATATTATTTGAGGTATTTTATTATTTTTATCTTTAAAAATTTTAATAAATTATTTTGATGAAATTAAATTTGAACCTATGCTATTTACATAAATAAAATATTAATTTTATCACTAAACTAAAGCTTTATTTTGATATAATATATACATTTTAATTATATTATGCTTACTTTATTACCTCTATAAGTTGTATATATTGATTTATTAGTTTCAAACCATACATTTTGTTATTAATTATATGTAAATTTTAAACACACAATTGTATTCTAATTACATGACTTTCATACACATACACATGTGATATGATTTCTAGTTCTAATTATGCATTAATATAATCTTTTATATAAATCGATGATTAATATTATATAATTTTCATAAATTTGTATTGTTTTTATATTACATTTATTATTTATTATTAATTGATACATTGATCATAGTTTTAACCTTTTAAATTCAAATATCCTATTAGCATTATATAAAAAAATCATTTTAGTAATTTTTCTCTCTTTTAGTCATTGAACTTGTATTATTTGTCCAATCATCCCAAAATGGGTAGAAAAGTTATTGTTTGTTAACTTTCTTGACGTGGTATCCACATGTATTTAATGTTAGCAATTAATTATTTTAAAAATATTAAAATATATTTTACATTTTATAATTTTTAAAATTAAAAATAATTAATTGCTAATGTAGCAATCCACAAATATCTTTGTTAACAAAGTTAACAAACGTTAACTTTTCCATCTACTATAGGGTGATTTGACAAACAATATAAGTTCGAAGTTAAAAAGATGAAAAATTAAATGAATAGCTAAAATATTTTTTTAAATTAGAGGGTTAAATAAGTTATTATGCCTATCTTGTTTATGGAGTTAAAAACTTTAGGAAAAGTGTACTAGATAATTATCCTTATATGCCTCCCATGTATATCTGTATTATATATTAAGCTCGTAATTAAATTAGTGTCCCGAGTCATCTCAATACCAACTAAGTTAAGTCATTATTTTACAAAATAAATTATATAGTTTTAAGAATGTTTTTATGCTTTGATATCTTTGATATAAAAAAAAAATACACTGGTATATAACCCTTAAACTTTTTTAACATTTTTAGTTTGTGATTTTAATTAAAGCCTGAAGTAAAGATCCACTTTATGAACTTCAAGCTACAGCCATAGGGAGTTGTGAACACATTGATTAGCACCACGTGGATGTGGCTGTGTTCTAATTCAGCTCCGCTCCGCTGTCAAACCAATGCCAGCAATAACTTTATTTTTCCATTTATTACTTTTAAAATAAAATATTATTAATCACTATTTTCCAGAAAATATTTTAAACCACGTGCGAAGGGAGTTTTCTTTAATGCAGTAGAAAATTAGGTCTGTCATTGTTACTCCCAATAACGTTTTCCCTTTTTACAGTATTAAGGTCATATTAGAAAATAGAATTATGGGTTATTTTTAAAAAAAGTAGATACGTAGTAATATTTTAAGTTAAATGTAAATGCTGAGATATATTAAATGTTTGCATGCACTGACTTAGCAAAGAAGGGTGTAAAACGGAAAGGGAAATGTTGAGTGTCACAGGCAAGTGACATAGACAAAAGCCAATCCCACCGACACCCTATAGTTGCCACGTTTCATCGCACGGTTCATAATTCATAATGATGTTGATATGCTATTTGAGGTAAAACTACCACAAAACCCATTCTACTATAATCTATATTATATTTTAGTCCCTTTACTAAAAAAATGGCTAAATTAATCCTTATACATTAGTTGAGGGACCAAAATAATTCTTCCGTTTAAATTTGATGTTTATATATAAGATATAATCAAGGGCGAAGGTAAAAAAAATTTTTAGGAAGGCCGAAATTAAATTTTAGTTTTACTATAGTAAAATGTAATTTCATCATTTGAATAACATATATATATATTTTTATAATTTTAAATGATTAAATCAAACTTTTATCGTTTTTAAAGGGGCCAAAGTGTAATTTTACTTTTACTATTTTAAAATTTTAAAAATTTTAAAAGGCCTAAATAGAAAATTTTCTATTTTAAGGGGCCTTGCTAGCCCCCTTGGCCATGCCCCTGGATATAATAATAGATATAACACTTAACCTTTACACATTTATTCAATTTGACTCTTACTCTTTTATTGAAAGTAAATTAAAAAATTTTGAAACTAATAAAGCTAAAGGGTCAAAAGACCATAATCCATGTACAACACACACACACACACAAAAAAAAAAACAATCAAGCCCTTTTAAAATTTAAAAATCATAAAAGTATAAACAAAATTTTAAATTTTGTATTAAACAATAACAATTCAAATCCGTTAAAATCTAATGGTTATAAGTTTTTAAAAATTGACCATACTATTTTTGGATCTCTATTGTTATTTTTAATAAAATATAAATTTTAAATTTTATAACCTTTATTTTATAAATTTTGTTCATAATTTTTATAACTTTTTTATTAATTTTTAAAATTTAAAAGGGCTTAATTGATTTTTTTTAAAATTGTTGCAAAGGCTTTTTGATCCTTTAGCTTTATTAGTTTCAAAAATTTCAATTTACTTCCAATAAAAGAGTAAAGATCAAATTGAATAGTGTGTTAAGGTTGAGGGTTAAATTTATTATTATACCTTGTATATAAACACCAAAACAAACATTTAACTATGCAATTTTAACAGATGAGCTATTTTGCTCACTCATCTAACGTTCATAGGCTAATTTGTCTATTTTTTCGATAGAGAGGCTAAAATGTAATCCAAGATATAATAGGGAGTTTTGTGGTACTTTTACCACTATTTGAAAGTAAAATTATATTATTAGTCTTGTACACTATGCGAGAGTTTCACATTTAATTATTCTACTATGATTTAGTCAATTTTAGTCTTTATATTTATTTTTATTTTTTAAATTTCAGTATTGATCTAAATCGTAGCGGTTAAATCTGTTAAGTCAAATTTTGCTATTAGTCTCGTATTATGCAAAAGTTGTGGATTTAGACATGTTCTTCAATTTGATCACCTTTAGTTATTATAGTTTTTGAATTTTGAAAGGGTAAACTATAAAATTAGTCACACAATTATTAGCATGTTTCTGTTTTGGTCACCCAACTATGAACATTTTTAATTTAGTCACAAATATATAAAATTACATAAAAAATTTAAAATATAAAAGAAATTATAAATTATAAAAATATATGTAGCTAAAAAGATAAAAAACATTACAAAAAAATCTAAAACATGTTAGAAAAGTCAAGACCCAAAAATTTACATATTTTTCTAAATAAATTGCAACAAAATTTGGTGAAGATAAATTTTACAATAAATTTATGCTTAGAGACTGGTACAGATTATTACACGATTCTTCTAGTTGCCAAGAATGCAAAAGATGATGATTTGAAAGAAAAGGCTTGTAGGAAGCTTTTTCATCATTCTTTTTATTTGTTAATTATTTGTTAGGTTTTATAGGAAAAATTAGGTTCCTTTGTTGAGAATGCTATTAGCACGATTGTAACGCTCCAAAGTTCCTATTTTTAAATTGTTAAATCATGTTAAATAAATTAATTTGGTTTAGTGGATAGGTGTTTTGTTTATATGCTTGAGGTTTGTGTTCAAATCTATACCTTTGAATTTTTATTTTTATTTTCCAACTCCCGACTTTGAATATCTAGCTTATCTATTATTCTTGCTCAACTATTAGTAAGAATGAGTTTGTTGGTTTAGTGGTAAAGCTTCAGCTTACCCAAAGATCCCATATTTGAATCTCGTGTGTGCAAAGCGAAATTATTTTTGCTTTGTCTCTGTCTATGCCGCCTATATGGTCAGAATTTGAGTATTTGATATGGATAACAAACAGATTTAAAGGGTAGTTTTTTTTTTAAATGTGTGAATAATTCCCTGAAAATCCTCCACTAATGTCATTCTCTCTCCCCCTCATTTTCCATTTTGTCGTTTTTGTTTCTTTTTCACTTTTGCTATCGAAATTCTCTCTTGTTGTTCCTTTGTTTTCTTTTTCATTTGTTATTTCCATATTTGCACGTTATCAATTTTCTATTATACTATTTCTTGATCTAGATCATTTGTCATTTTTCCTTCTGTTCTACCATTAATTTGATCTTTACCAACGTTCTCTTCTGTTCTGTTGCGGGCCACACATTGTAAGCGAACTAGTTTGATCAGCGTACCTTTTTCGTGATATATGCGTTAACTGCTCGGTTCATAAGGATAATGTTTTTGATTCTATGTATTGGTGGATATCTTATTGTTCTCATGTGATTTGTTCGGTGCGAATCATGAGGTATGTACTTCTCTGGCGAATTAAGTGTGCTGGGAAAAAAACCTATGCTTTAAAGGGTAAGTATTCAAACGCTTGGAAAGGGCTGGTTTTAATGTTAAGGTCGAATGTTTTATGCTTGTGGCCAAAATAATGATTGGATTTTAGTGTATTTTTGTTGATTAGTTCATTTTGGATGTTGATTTTAGGGATTGGAAATGTGTCATAACATCGTTTTCCAGTTTCGATAAGGTGTGTAACTTTATTTTTGAAAAACTAGTAAACAACACAAAGCCAAAAACCATATTGTCAACGTCACAAGGCTATGTGCCAGATCGTGTGGGGCATACGAGTTGGGTCAGGTAGGTCGTGTGGTTCACAGGAGCATGTGGATCCATTTTCAGTAAAATTTAATTAAGGTCGTGTTAGGAGTGCATTTGAGGTTATCTACTTTATAGGGTCTATTATGTGATATGTATGATTTCGATATATGAAATTTGTAGTACTGATATTGCATGTGTAACATTTAAAAGCATGTCTGTAGTATAAATTTTGTATCTGATTTGTAAATATGAGTATTTTGTTAGCATGTTTCTGATTTGTTAAAGTATGATTCATCCGTGAGCATTTGAGTATGTATTATGTTTCAGCACATGCATTGGGGTGGGATAATTATATGACGGAAGAAGTGTTTGCAGTTTAATGATTTGCACTATTTGGTAGTTTAACCACATCTGTTCTAGTGGCTTGACCACACTTATCTAATTCTAGCGTATTACCGCATTATTTTTGGCAACCTTGATTGCACATTTCTGTATAGCGACATACGATCACTTATTTGGTGTGTGGGGTTGGATGGGTATTTATTACCTTAATTGGTGTGTAGCAGATGTGGGTAGGATCTGTATCTAATATGTGAAATATGTTGCACCGCATGCTATTGTTAGAGTATGCCCAAAGATCAATCATGAGATGGTTGTAATAACATACTTGATTTATCATGTTTATTAATATAAGGCGTTACCATTATTATTTCAGTTTCTTTTCTGTGTATATAAATAAACTGTTTTATAATAATGCCCTGAGAATAATATGATTATTCTTAAAAGTTCCTTAGTCAAGTATTATTGTTGGATAGGACAACGATAATGCATTAAGACTAACGTGTAGTTGATTGATGATAAAGAGTTGTCATTGATATGGAATGTCAGAATCATTACATGAATATGTGTGTTAGAGAACAACATATTGGTTCAAGCTTAGTAGACGTCTGACGTTTAACATAAGCTTCGCAACCCCAAATTTTCATAAAAGACATACTGGGACGTTTCCCAGTCCATATCTCATATGGTTGAACCGATTTAGATGGAACACGATTTAGTGTGAAAGTAGCTGTCTCAAGTGCATGTCCCCAAAAGGAAGTCGGCAGATCAACATGACTCATCATGGATCGAACCATGTCTAACAAAGTTCGATTTCTTCTTTCAGAAACTCCATTCCATTGAGGAGTACTAGGAGGAGTAAGTTGTGAGACAATCCCACATTGCTTTAAAAGATCATCAAACTCTAAGCTCATATACTCCCCACCTCGATCAGATCGAAGTGTCTTGATAGTTTTTCCTAGTTGATTTTGTACTTCATTTTTGAATTCCTTGAACTTTTCAAGGATTCGGACTTATGGCGCATGAGATAGACATACCCATATCTCTGAAATCATCGGTGAAAGTGATGAAGTAATGAAATCCTCCTCTAGCTTCAGATATTTATTGGCCCACATACATCGAATGTATTAGGCCCAATAAATCACTAGCTCGTTCACTTTTACCAAGAAAAGGAGACTTAGTCATTTTCCCAATAAGCAAGATTCACATACTTCAAATTGTTCAAAAACAAACGAATCCAAGAAACCATCTTTATGGAGCTTGGATATGCGTTCCTCACTTATGTGGCCCAAACGACAATGCCATAGATAAGTTTGATTTGAGTCATTTATTTTGATCTTTTAGTATTTATGTTGTAGATGGGATTCATTTGATCTAAAACATAGAGGCCATTATTCAATTGTGCGAACCATAGAAAACATTATTGAGATAAAAGGAACAACAATTATTCTTAATAATTATCTCAAAACCAACTTTGTCTAAACAAGAAATTGAAATAATGTTTTTAGTCAAACTGGGCACATAATAACAATCCTCTAAACATAAACCAAGTCCACTAGGCAAAGATAAATTATATGTTCCCACAGCTAATGCAGCAACTTTTGCTCCATTTCCAACTCGTAGGTCCACATCTCCTCTAGCCAAAGTCTTCCAAAATATTTTAAATTAGCTTGATTTTACGCCATACTCAGATCCTATTTTAGGGTCAGGTTTGGCATGTTACACATTGCAGTGAGACTAAGTCAGTATGTTACGTCGTGAGAAGGAACCCCTAAAGTTGCAACATCAACCTAAGATTTTGAAAAAGTACAATTTGGTTCTAATTCAACCTTGGGTAACCAAGGAGCTTTAGTAAGCTCGTATAAGACTCAGAAATGATGGAAAATCATATTGAGATTTAATAATATTGTTAATAGCATATATAAAAGGGTAAATTGAATCGTAGTTACTCTGGAAATTAAAATTATAAAAAAAATCAATGGGCTTTAAGTGGAGTGAAGCCCAAGAAAAAGTTTTTCTTGCTTTAAAAGATAAACTTTGTTCAATTTCTATTTTAAAACCGCTTGATTTTGTTAGGAAACGTGTTCATATTGTAGTAAACATGTAATTGATTTCTATTTATTCGAACGATGAATAAATAAATAAATTTAATTTCACATTTCACTATTATGTCTTTTGTATTTTTTGTCTTTTATATTTTGCATGCATAGCAAAATTGTGACAAACAAGTATTAGCTCATTGATTGTCTAAAGTTCAAATTGAAGATAAGTGGCATTGTAAAACGTTTATATTGCAAGAAAGACAACTTACTTTAGTAGATAATCTAAATGAGCCCATAATCTCGTAAAAGAATCAAAGTGAGCATTTGATTCAAATATTGAGAAGGATTATTATGTCGTCTACAATTCCAATTAGGAAGATGGCTAGTCTTGATTATCGGAGCAGTTAACTCCATGAGTGGAGACATAAATGTATTCATTGATAGAATGATACATTGGACTGGACCCAGAATGAATTAATTATGAATCTGTTTGTGAATTAATTCACTTGTGACGTTCATAGTGTGATTTACCTAAATCTTGAGTTAGTCACTGACCATGCGTATGTGCTTTGATATAAGTGGAGGCTTATACTCTAAAGATGATCAAGCCCATAGTCGGTATGTTAGGTGCATGACTTGTATATGGCATGACTTTACTAGCAACAATGGAATTCATAACTTAATTAAAGAGTTAATGATATCCTTTCGTTGGCATTGTGTGGATTGATAAATATGGAACGTGGCCACAGGTTGCTTGTTCTCGAACGAGCAATTTATCACAGTCATTTGTTGACAGTGGTCATATTAATCATTGAGATGACACAATGGTAACAATGAGATAAAATAGAATTGTATTGAGTGAACGAATTTAACTCAAAGGAATCAAGGATATCAAATGAGGGTAACACACACATGACGAGTTCATTGGACAAAGCAATTGGATGAATTGCTTTTGTAAAGAGTATACAATAAGGAGTTTTCAATCATAGTACTTCTTGTGGACTGACTCCATGATTAAGTAATTGTGAATTAAAGGAACGATGCTTCTGGACATAATTGCAATCACTAGAGCCTAATTATATATGTTTGATTGGTCTCTTCGCTAGCTCAACAAAAGCTCGATTGGACTGCATTTGAATAAGAAGAAAATTCTACGACTTTGGGAATAATTTAATTGATTCAATTTATTCGATGTGGAATTAAATTAAGTGGTCGAAAGAATTGTTCAACTAAAGAATTTGATTAAAGAATTTTCTTGAAAAATTAATTTGGAAAATATAAGTGATTTTTGGAAAAATTAATTTTGATCAAGTAAAATTAAATTAATTAAATCAATTAAAATTAATATGATATTTTTGGAAGTTAATTTTCAAGTTAGACAATTGGCCCAACGTGTAATTAAACTTGAAAATTGGACCTGAGATCGTAAATTGGGCCCGGGAGCCCAAAATCGAGATCAAGACCCAAAACTAGTTGAATCGAGCCTAATATGTCATTAAGTGATTAATTTAATCATAATTGAACTCTCTAAACTCTCTCTATATAAAGAGGGTCTTGGGTCATTATTTACATACACTTAAATTCAAGAGAAAGTTGTAGAGAGAAATTTATTTGAAGAGATTATTCCAGAAAATTTCTAGAGATATTTTTCTGATTTACAACTTGACTGGAAAGTTTAGAGAAATCGCAAAATTACCCCTTCGAAGCAGACCCACACTCAGCAAACGTGAGCTTGAGGATAGCGGAGAAGACTACTCGGTCAAAGTGCTCATCCTAGACAAATCGAAAAGATACAATTTTGATTGAGTGTTTATTACTTTAGATATCACAACCAAAATCTTGTTTTGGGAAAAATTTTAAAACTCTGGTTTTTCTCTAAATTTATTTTTCGCTGCGTTTTTCAAACCCATTTTTTTTTAACATATTTTTCTAACACATTTGAGTTAGAATGTGATGCTTCAAGTGTTGGATCGGTGTGGTACTAATGCAAGACAAACGACTCATTGCATACTTTAGTGAAAAATTAACCAGGACCTAACTCAACTATTCCATGTTTAATAAAGAACTCCTTACTTTGGTTTGTGCTTTGGAAATTTGACAACATTATTTGTTGCTTAAAGAATTCATTATTCATACTGATCATGAATCCTTTTAAGTGGCTCAATGGTTATGTTAAATAAGCGACATGCTCATTTGGTAAAGTATATCAAAACATTTTCATATGTCATAACACAATTTTTCGCTTGCATAAATATTTTGTTTTATTGTTTTATATTTGGTTCACTAAAAAGTTTTTGTATGATTTTTTTGTAAAAGTTTAAAAGTACAGAACAATCAAAGTACAAATACATGTTTAAGTAATCACTTGGTGTAGAATCAAATTGTAATAATACAAACAAACTAAAAACTGGAAAAAGAATAAAACTATTACAACACAAACTAATAGTTGGATAAATCTAGACTACAGACTAATTGAAAACTGAAAAAAGAATCAATATTTGAAAATGTTAATTTTAATTCTTTTATTTAAGAATTTTATAAAAGTATGAAAAATATTAAAAATATCATTAAATAATAATCATTTAGTGAAAGAATAAATTATTTTTTCTAAATAAATTAATAACTAATTAACTTGTGATAATGACTCAATTAAAATTTAAATAATTATATAAATATATATATATATATATATATATATATATATATATATATATATATATATGTAAGATGTCACCTTGGTAAAATCCAACATATTTATTATAAATGACATTTTTTTCTAGAGAAATCTAAGCAGAGAAACCCCAATGAAAACAGAGTTTTTGAGGAGATAGATTTATTCAAGATGTCCAAATTAACGGCCTCCCAACACCAACATCCAATGAAAACAGTTTTATTAGCCATTTTTAATTGATTATAGCCTTTTTCATCCATCATCATGCCTTCACTTTTTGCTGCTCAAACTCATAAACTATATAATTTTAGCATGTAAGAAATATAGACCATTTTTTAGACGAGGTATCAACCCAATATTATTTATAAATTTTGATTTTGTACAATTTTATATATTAAGTTTAATTTTTATAAATTATTAATACAATTATTAATGTAATATTATTTGATGTTATCATATTACATACATAAATAATTATATTTATTCAATATAAAAATAAATTCATATATTTATTTTTATAATGTCTATAATTAAATCAAAATTAAAATTTCATGTATACAGATTAAATTATAATAAAAATTTGTATATAATTATACTAAATCAAATTTTATGTTTCAAATTGCATATTAAATTTAAATTCATGTATAATTTTATATTTTTAAAAAGATAAAAGAAATATCTGGATAACATAATATTAACATAAAAATAAAAATAAAAATCTCATCCTTCTTCAAAAAAAATTATTAGAAAAAGTGGTGTTTGTTTAAATTAGTATGATAAATTAACACTTAACGTCCCCGGAAACTATGGAGCCAAAGATTATAATTAATTATATATGCTTTGAGAAACAGTCAAATTTTCATTAACCCTAAACTATAGGGCAAGAATAGGGTGTCACATGGCATGAAATCAGGACCCCCACGGCAAAGGATTATGGATTGATTTTTTAACTTCAATTAAATCTTTTTATCAGTTTAATCGTTAAATATTAACTTAAATACGACGTGTCTAAAAATATTTAAATAGCAATTAACACCAAATGTGACAATTTGACTAATCGAATGCATGGATTGAAATTGATTTTCTATTAAGAAATCAATTAAAATATTTAAGAGGTGTCCCAATAATATGACAATATTCTCATGCCTATCGTATGGCTTCGGTGGGAATCTATATTCTATAGTCCCTACGAAAGTGAACCATTCACTTTATTTATTTGTTTTGAGTGGTAATTATTCACATTCTTCTAAGATTATTAAATAATGTAATCTAAATATTTAAATCTTCTGATACATAAGTTTTGTATTTATATACTACATGGCAAACTAGTCCCGTCTCAATCTATACTAGTGTTTTGTCATACCCCATTATGTCATCAACTGACTTATTGTATTCTAAATACCCATAGGAATATTAATATATTATTTAAGGTTGAAATAAGTTTTATAAAATTTGAGATTTAATTTCTCCATTAAAGTAAGTTTTCTTACATTTATTCGTTCAAAAATTTAATGCATTTATTGATATTTTTAGTAAATTTTTTAAAATTTATCAATTTGACTTGTTAATTAGGCTATCATCATATACCGTGACATATGATTAACGAAAAATAAATATATTTAACAAAAATATTAATAGTGTTTTAATTAAGATTTTTAAATTCAAAAAAGTAAGAGTTTTTTTTTGTGTGTGTAAAAAGAACTCTCCAATCCCTCTCAATTTTGGTATTGAGTAAATTGGTCCCTTCAAATAAATCGAAGCAATTCAATTTTGACAGTGAGCAATTAAGGACAATTAATCTTGATGTTAATGTTTTCTATCAATTGTACGTAATTTTTATTGGCATAATAACAAATTTAGCTCTCAAAGTTTAGACATTTTGTCAAAGTGGTCCCAATTTAACAAATTTAGCCTACAACATTTGTGTAAATGTGTAAATATTGAGGCTAATTTTTTTGAATTGTGTAGGGTCAACACCAAATTGACAAAACATGTAAACATTAAGGGCTAAATTTTTTGTTATGCCAATCAAAATTTTGTAAAATGGACGAAAGACATTAACACCGTGACTAATTGTCCTTAGTTGCTCACTTTCAAAATTGACAAGAATTAAATTGGTCGGATTTTTTTAGATGGACCAATTTACTCAATTTCAAAATTGAGAGGGACTAGAGAGGTTTTTTTACCTTTTCTTCTAACTTTTAAATTAAAGGGGGACTCAAAACTCTATAAAACTATAAAAAGTATACGGAGTAGTGGATATTTTGACCATTATTTAAAAAACAGGTTAAATTGATTTTAAGCCTAAAAAATTACTTTAAACAATGTAATCATAGATCAATTTCAGTATGCAATTAAATCCCAATATGCACCCAGTGGTTGAAATTGAAAGAGTTGTAGAGGGTATCCTATAAACCAGAACTTCACATATATAAGGAAAAAAGAAAAGAAATATCCTTATTTTCTTCTGTACACATATTGCATAGGGACCAATGAAGGAATTTTACTGCTAGCATTGGTTTAAAATGTCATTATCAAATAAAAGAAAAAGCTAAGGTACATTATTGAAAGCATGCACTGCAATTTGCATGCTTCAACTTTAGAATCCATGGTTTAAAATTTATATATTGTATTATATCAACTTCACATTTTCTTAAATTGGGTTATTACTCTGCCCAACCATGACTTTTACTCCCTCGTATTTTCAACTTTAAAGAAGCCCCTTGCTCTCCTTGAAGTAAAAAAGTTATGCATTGAATTGATTTTCATCCTTATACTATACTCAGTTTATATACTTTAATTTATATAATTTAATCTTCTTACTATTATTAATGTTATCTTTTAATCGAAATTGTTAACATAGTAAAAGTTCCATTAATTTACTAATATGAATTTTTTTAAAATTTAAATCAATAAACGAAGTTATTTTTTTAAATAGTAAATTAGTGTTGGCTGCAATGACAAAACACGTTGCACTCTTAAGGGGACTCAAGTTCGAACTTTAGAGACAACATTGTTAAAAAGATTAGTCTATATGGATAGTAAAATGGACATGAAAGATGATTTGGTTATACTAAAAAGGGTTAAATATAAAATTGATACCCGAATTTGACTATTTTTCTCAGATTGGTACTTATGATTTTTCTTATTTTAGATTGGTACCCAAATTTTTTTCCATCAACTAAATTGGTACCCAAGTTTAACACCGTTAACTTTGCTGATGTGGCAACGCTGGCCAATCACACACCACCACATGACATCCTCTTGTACCTCTTTTTCTTTTTCTTTTTATTTTCCCTCCTTTTCTTCCCTTTTTCTTTTCTTTTCTTATTTTTCTTGTTCCTTTTCTGGCCCTGCTTCTACACTTCTTCATCTTTCTTCTATCAAAAACCCCTCAAATTGTCCCTCACTTTCTCACCATTCAATCACCTCCAAAATCACATATCTCAAACCCCTTTCATTTTCCTCCTCATTTTCCGGCCACCATCAACCAACCCCCACCAACTTCCATGATTGTTTTTGTTTACCATCCCACTTTCAGGTTTCACCATTAATTACTTTAAACCCAAATCAAATGCATAGATAAAATATACTCACAAAATTGATCTTCGAGAAAATTTTTCACCATCTAGAGCCTTTGTTTCTTCTTGTTTTTCTTTCAATTAAAAAATAGAAAGCATTCTAACACATGACATCTTTAGGGTTAGCAACTGGGTTTTCTCTAGCATTTTCTTTCCGACCAAGGTTTGGTCAAAGCAACTTTTTGAAGACCACCAAAACCACCACGCCCTTTGCTAGCCTACACTATCACTGACAGTGGAGCTAGCAACTGTGAGTCGCCACTAGTATGTTTGTTGGGGTTTGGAAATTTTTTAAGTTTAATGTTCTTGGGGATTTTGATTTTTTTTTTGTGATGTTAATTTTCTTCCAATTGATGGGTTCAATTTTTTTAGGGATTTTGGGTTCAATGATTTTTTTATTTTCTTTTGGTTTTATTATTTTCGTTAATAAGTAATTTAATGAAAAATTAAAATTTGAGATTTGAAGACGACTTTATTTGCAGAAAAATTGAAGTTTCAAATGTGAATGATAATACAATATATGATTTTAGTGAATCTAACCAACCATGGAACTTAAATGTTCTATTGTGTAATTGCAAAAAAAGAAAGGGAAAGAAAGAACTCAGATATTTCTATCATGATATTTCTATCAGATTTTATCTTTGTGGGTTAGTTTGAAAATGGAAGGGGAAGTGATGGTGGTTGGAAAATAGGGAGGAAAACAAAAGGAGTTTAAGAGATGTGATTTTGGTGGTGATTGGATGGTGAGAAAGTGAGGAAAAATTTTGAGGGTTTTTGACAGAAGAAAGATGAAGTGTAGAAAGATGAAGTGTAGAAGCAAGGTCAGAAACAGAAAAATAAGAAAAGAAAAATGGAAGAAAATGAGGGAAATAAAAAAGAAAATAAAAAGAAAATGAGGTATAATAGGACGCCACGTGATGACGCTCAATTGGACAACGTTATCACATCAGCAAAAATTTAACGACGTTAGGCTCGGTGTCAATTTAGTTGACGTAAAAAAGATCGGGTACCAATATGGGACAAAAAATCATAAGTACAAAAAGGTTCGGTTATTTCTGGTCCGGTCCTGCCACTGGCTGGACCATTTGTTCGGTTACACATACCAAGCCCAACACCACATACCAGGCCCGATTCAACCAATTTTTGGGTATAAATCTCTGTTTTAGGTTTTTGAGCTCAAGTTTTTATCTCAGGTCCAATTTTCAAGTTCAATTACCCATTTGGACAATCAATAAACTAATATTTGCTTGTCACAATTTCACTATACATGCAACACATGAAAGGCAGAAACACAAAAGACATAATAGTGAAATGTAAAATTAACTTTATTTATTCATCATTCAAATACATAGAAAAAATTATATGTTTACTACAATATGGACACATTTCCCAACAGTAATATCATGTGAACTTGTTATTTTCAAATAATACTTACAATAAAGTCATGCTAGTTTAGTTAGTGGATTTAACAACTAGTGTTTTGAGTCACTAGTGAAATTTCAAAATGAGTAAACCATAGAGTTAGTCACCTAACTATTACTGTGTTTCTGTTTTGGTCACCCAACTATGAAAACTTTCAATTTAGTCACTAACGCTTTAGATCATTTCTATTTTGGTCACTCACGTTTTAAATTGTTTCTATACTAGTCACTCTTTATTAAATAGTTATCAAAAGTGATGAAGTAGCCTTTTTCTAACTAGTATAATAACACATTTAGTCCTAAATACTTACACATTATATCAATTTGATCCTAATTCTAAATAATTTAATAAATTTAACTCCCCAAATTTACAAATTCTATCAATTTGATATCAAACACATATAATTAAATATAATTATTGTCGAAACCATTTTTTTATGTATTTGAAAAACGGGGATCGACTTTGAAAATGGAAATTGGAGTCGCCACCGATCTTTTATTAAGGTGTGACCGGTTCACCATTAAAAATAAATTTTAGGTTTGCGAGATTTGAGAAAATAGGTTCGAGAGTCGGATACGTACGGGGAAGGGTTAGCACCCTCGTGACGCCCAAAATTGGTACCGAATTGATTGCTTAATGTCTTAATGTCAAAATTTTGAAAAGATTTTAAAATGTGATCCTTGGAAAATAAAATTTGAATAAAATAAATTGGATGATGAGACTCACTTATTTCAAAGAAATAGATTAACACACTCAGTAAGTTAGAGTGCAACATTTTAAATCCTCGGAATTAAGTTTATCTTTTGACTTTTAAAATCTATGCATTTGAGAAGGATATCCGATTTGGGTCAAATGAAAAAAATCAAAACCCAGTAAGTTAGGGTTCGATTTCACAAAATTCCTAAATGTCGAATATTGCCTTTATTTTTATTTGTTAGAAAAATCCTCGTCTCGAGAAAACAATATGTCATATCCAATACGTTAGGACACAACGCATCAAATTCCCGAGAATAAGTTTTTTTATTTGCGTTTTGATTAAAGAATAATCTCGATCATTTAGATTCGACGAAGAAAATTGGAACCCAATACGTTAGGGCTCAATTCTTTCAAAGATTCCAAATACCAAACTTTGCTTTATCTTGAAGATTTTTGAATAAATTGGTTTTGATACTTAGATTATATTAAACATAACTTTCTAGGCGAATAAAGCGCGATGGAAAGTACGATGTGAAGTGGCAATTCGTAGGCCCAAAGTATACACTAATGAACACAAATAACCCTTAAATATAAATGAGCAACACAATACACACATACACAAGCGAGAGTCCCGTATAATATCCATACCAATATCAAATACACAAAGGTTTGAAATATAGAAATATCTATAAAATATATGAATGGATTTTAAGACCAATATGATAAAAATATATAAAATAATGTATATGAGTTAATTTAAACAAATAATAGAACGAAAAACTTCATATAATAGTATATAGCAATAAGTATTTATAAATATATATATATACTTTAAAATTAAATAATATATATTACGTATGTACATATATATAATAAAACAGATTTAAAAGATAATAATAAAGAACAAAGTAATATATATATAGGTAAATAGGAAAAATAATCAAATATAATAATGTCAATAACAATAATAAATAGTAATAAAAATAATAAATTAATCAATGAATTAACGAAAAAACAAATGTAAAAAAAAGAATTAAATCGCAATTAAACCTAAATTGACAAGAAAATAATAGAATTAAAACAAAGTGTAGGACTTTATCACAACGCGCAAATTATATGCGGGGTTGAGTGGGAAATATCCCCTCCCTTCCAAAACGCAGCGTTTTATGCGAGACTGAATTGAAACAAATTCAAAATTCATGCGGGAAATTTACAAAGAAACAAAAATTAAAAATTAAAAAGATGGAGTAAAACTGAGGGATCGAAGGCGCAAATAGACCATCAGACCCAAAATGTGCGGATCCTTCCTTCGGGTCGGGTCACCGCGCGGGTCACAGGCCTTTAAACGGTGCCGTTTTGCATGTTTATTTAAACAAAAAATAAAAAAACTCACTTCAGTCCTATTTTCCAAAACAGAAGAGATCCTCCCCCATTTTCCTCTGCTAGGGTTTTGAAACCCGTTTCGCAGATCGCCGTTCGCAACACAGGCCATTCAAAGGCCACTGTATCCTCGTCCTACTCCTTTACGACGGAGAGAAAGAAGGATCGGCCACCAGGTAATCTCATCACTCTTCTCTCCTTCTATTTTATTATTGTACTCAAATAAATATCAAAAGAGTAAAGAAAAGAAAGAAAAAAAATCAAAGGAAATCCAAGAAAAAAAGTTTATTCACCTTCTGATTCTCCCTTTTATTTCTCTGAATGTTTTTCTGTTTTTTTGTATTCAATATCTGTGAATGCGTAACCGTACAAACACTAAAAATGGCCTTATATAGCCGAATCAAAAAGAAAAGAAATAAATCAAAATACATTTGTTTTTCTCTGTCATTTTTGCCTATTTTCTTTTTGTTGCCCTTTTTTTCTTCGTTTTGCTACTTGTTTTCATTTGTTTGCTGCGAAGGTACGGTCGTACGATGGCCAGATGGGTCGTACGGATGTCAACGTGGCATGGTCGTGGTGAAAACCGAAGGTGGCATGTTGCAAGGATGCTGCGGCGGCTTAGTTTGCTGCCTAGGGTTTCTGATTTCCCAATGTTTAGTCTAGTTTGGGCTTGTAATTTTTGATTTGGGCCTGTAATGGGTTTATTTTATTGTATTTGGTTTTGTTTGGTTTTTTTATTTATCTGAATTTGGGTATGCTTTGGGCCTGGTCAAAATAGGCCTATTACAGCTGCCCCTCTTTGCTCGTTGTCGTGTAACGAGAATGGAGTAAAGACTTTAAAAATGACCTATTTTGCCTGGTTCTGTCAAACTTTGACCTTTTGGTGCTCGTTTTCTTCAAGTAGCCTCATTCCATCCTACTGCATCTTCAGAGGTATTGGAATTGGTGCTTCGATCCACTCCACCGCAACGTCGGGGAGATAGGATTTGTAACTCGTAACTTTTGGAAAGTAAGATTCGCCATTGTGGTTTCAATCTTTTTAACTGCAATGTCAGGGAAGCAAGATCCACCGTTGTGGCTTTAATCTATTCCACTGCACCGTCTGGGAAGTAAGATTCGTTGTTGTAGCTTTAATCTTTTTAACTGCAATGTCGGGAAAGCAAGATTCACCGATGTGGCTTTAATCTGTTCCTCTGCACCGCTTGGGGAGTAAGATTCACTGCTGTAGCTTTAATCTTTTTAACTGTAATTTCGGGGAAGTGAGATTCACCGATGTGACTTTAATTTGCTCCACTGCACCACAAGGGAAGTAGGATTCGCCGCTGTGGCTTTAATCTTTTTAACTACAATGTCAGGGAAGCGAGATTCACTGATGTGGCTTTAATCTGCTCCGCTGCACCGCCAGGGAAGTAGGATTCGCCACTGTGGCTTTAATCTTTTTAACTGAAATGTTGAGGAAGCGAGATTCTCTGATGTGGCTTTAATCTGCTCTACTGCACCGCCAAAGAAGTAGGATTCACCGCTGTGGCTTTAATCTTTTTTAACTACAATGTCGGGGAAACGAGATTCACCGATGTGGCTTTAATCTGCTCTACTGCACCACCAAGGAAGTAGGATCTGTAATTCTTCGGTCTATTCCACTGTAATCTCAGGGAGGTAAGGCCTGATGCGATCTACTCTACTGTAACTTCAGAGAGATAAGATCCTTTATTTTAATCCGCACCACTGTAATCTCAGGGAGATAGGATTACTAGCTTCAATCTGCTCCGCTGTAATCTCAGGGAGATAAGATCTGAAATTTTTCACTGATCTGTTCTCTGGGGAACACGACCTGTATAATGAACCTAGTTATGCCTAATGATTAGGATGTCATGATCAAAATGAACCAAATGCTCCTAACTAGACATGTGTGAATGAATGCAGAATTTTATTTTTCCAAGAATGACTCCACTTTGTCATTACTCGAAGTTTATTAAGGCTTCGTGGCTGACGTGAGACAACGCCTTCTTGATTGGCTGACTTTTCTGAAAAAACATTTAGCCAGGTTTCCCCCAACTTCAATCCATTGGGGCGCAAAATTTGTACCATCATTCTCCTACTATAATCCAAGTGTAGAAATATGTGGCTTTTATCTTAATCCTATCTTAAATCAAGGATACAGGACCTAAATCATTCTAGTTCCTCACACCATTCCTGAGGTGTCGTACTCATGTACAAATGAAGGCTCTCTTCTCCAAGGTAACCTCTTCCTATTGCCTGATGATCACTGCTTGCTCGCTTATTTAAGCTTTCTCACCAACATGGTGTCTTGTCAATCAACGCATTTGACAAAAATCCAAAGAGAAAGTCTAAATTTAGGCTATTTCTTCTCAAATTTCCAACCTTTAAATTTGGTGTGTTCTAAACAATAGTCCTGTTTTCAGGCTCCTATATTATTTAGAAATTTTTGAAAGTAATATGCAAAACTTCCTTTGTGAAAGTTTTATTAGTCCATTGATCATTATTCCAATGCAACATGCTTGCAAAAAGGGTCTTAACAATGGATAAGAATAAAGCTGGTTTTGAGCATAGCTCAAAATAAATAAATTATCCAAAATAGCAAAGAGGGATAATAAAGAAATTAATTGGGAATGTATATCTTGGAATAGAAAAAAGTATTCCAAGAACAAAAAATTCAACATAGATAATATGAGAATCGGGTGCCCCAGATATCGTAGCTTGAACTTCTCTGTACAAACTTTCTGAAGACCACTTTTAGTTGGACATGTGTTTAGGAGAACTACAGTGCTTTGTCGATACCCCAAGATGTCGCCTATCCTTTCCTGTTGATTCAGGCATAACAAGATCACCACATGCCCAATCTGATCAAGATACGAATTGCTCTGATCACTTCATGCCCCACTCTGATCAATATTTGAGCCGCCCTTTCCGGGTTTTCAACTCAAATCCCCTTTGGCCTAAGGTGCCCTTTGCGGGTTTTCCCCTTAGCCTCTCTATTTTTACTTTTTCATTTTTTCATTTTTCATTTTCATTTTTCATCTTTTTTTTTAAATTCATTGTCTTGCAATACAGTGACAAACCGTGGTGTCTAATTTTGAACTAATTACAGCCCTCAGCTATCGTGCTGTCATTCAAGTTTAATGCATTTTCCAATACCATCCTCCCTGGAATTCTATATCAGCATATGATGACATTGACGCATGCAGTAGCCTCTATCCATTTGATGAAGCAATTAATGATCTCAATAGTGAAGCAATACCCATTAGAAGTCTTCGATAATGGTGATGTCCATGCCCTATTTTTCTCAAAATTTGAGTCACCCTTTTCGGGTTTTCAACTCAAAACCACATTTAGTCACAAAGCGCCCTTCGCGGGTTTTCGCCTTGACCTCTCCTTTTCTTTTTTTCTCTTTCTTTTTTCTTTTATTTCATTTTTTTATTTTTATTTTTATTTTTATTTTTCTTCTTTTTTTTTTGTCTTTTGATTTTTATTTTGATTTTTTTTGAATTGGATCTGAACCCATAGGATTAGGCAAGTCCTTGTTATCCCTTTTGACCAGAACCAACATTTTTCTTGATAAAGTTTCCCACACAAGATCTCTCACTTTCATCTTGTATGCGAAAAACCTTCTTTGGTATCAGATTTCTTTCATAGAGCCTTTTGGGGTGCAACTACGAGAGAAAACTTTGGATCTTCCTCTTTAATCGGGTTAAAATCCAACAACATCTTGAAGGGATGAAAACTTGACTTCAAATAGGCAAAGCTATGCTGACTCAACGAGAAAGGCATTGCCCCAGCAAAGAATTGCATCGTTCATACTGTAAATTTTGACATCGCGCTGTTGTACAGATTTCATATTCAGTGGTTAACCCGAGGATATCCTGGTATGATGGTACAAAGACATCTTGAACTCTAGAGGTAACTCAACAAGGTCTTGCTTCGTCTTTGCAGTCAGGTCAATTTTGATCTTCACCAAGCCCACAATTCTTAATGATTCATTGTGAGACAGGATCTGTCTATCCTCTCGTTCAACCATCCTCAACAAGTCCGAAGATAAGTTACAATCATTTTTATTTCAAAGTCATGAAATCCCTCTAAACACACGCCTCGCTCAAAAGGAAAATCTGGGTCTGTAGCAGAGTCATTCATGTAATTGATATCTAGGGACCCATAATAAGTACCAAAGAATATACAAAATAATATATAAATTCATGAATAATTATTTGTACCATATGATCATGAATGAATGAATAATAATTTGGAAGAAAATTCAAAAGAATGAAAGAATCTGGAATTGTTTGCAAAGATGTATTTCATTAAAATAATAACGTTCAGACATGAGCCTATTTCACAAAGGAAATTTCTATCATTTTTAGGCTAAAAACAACAAAAATGTTCTGAACATTACTCTAAATAAGTTCTAAAAATTACAGGGCCTTCTTCCGTAGTCTAATCGCTTAGAACACTCCCAAATTTGTAAGGGCGGACATCTAACAAGGTCCCTCATTCAGTTGCTTTTCATCGATGTGAACATTTCCGACTCTTATTCATACATTGCATTCACTCCATTATCAATTATGATTGGGTAACGGATTTTCTGCACTGAAGTCATCAAACTTGACAACACTCATGTTAATGAGCCTTTCAACAAGCTTTTTAAAGACGGTGCAATTTTCTATCGAATGTCCCCCAATTCCCGCATGATAATCACACTGTGCATTCGCATCATACCACTTGGGGTACGGAGGTTGCAGGGGCCTTGAGTAGAAAGGGGCAACAATGTGCGCATCGAATAAGCGTCTGACTCCTTATCGACAATGAAATTGGTGTGAATGAAGCTTTTCAGTACTTGGTTTCACTCCAGATTCTTGTCTCAGTGCACCTTGTTGACTAGCGACCCCTTTACCTGGATGACTTACTGACCTTAAGTAACCTATGTTTTTCATCTCATCTTCTTTTCTCCTTGAGACTGATTTTTTGTTACTCTCTCCACCCTCTATTCTTCCATTTCTGATGGCGTTTTCGATCATTTCACCATTTATGATTATATCTGAGAAACTCTTTGAAGCACTTCCCAACATGTGCGTGATGAACGGGGCTTTTAGTGTGTTGATAAAAAGCATCGTAGTTTCTTTCTCTAGGAGTGGAGGCTGGACTTGGACTGCAACCTCTCTCCACCTCTGTGCATATTGTCTAAAGCTTTCATTCGATTTCTTTTCCAAATTTTGCAAGGTGATTCTATCGGGGGTCATATCTGTTACATGCCCGTATTGTTTCATGAATGCCTGTGCTAGGTCCCTCCATGAACCAATCTTGGTACGGCTCAACTGATTGTACCATTTTGAAGCTGCTCCAATGAGGCTATCCTGAAAATAATGTATTAATAGCTGATCATTGTTAATATACCCAGTCATTCTCCTACAGAACATGGTGATATGGGCTTCTGGGCAACTGGTCCCATTATATTTCTCAAATTCAGGCATCTTAAACTTGTGAGGGAGTACTAAGTCTGGAACCAAGCTCAGATCTTTTACATCGATTCCATGGTGACTATCGGTGCTTTCTAGGGCTTTGAATTTTTCCTCCAACCATTTACACCTATACTCCTATTGTTTCGACAGTTCGACGCTTACCTTCTCTTTTTCAGCCATTTTATCGAAATCAGGAATAACAAGATTCACTGGGTTATCTCTAGGATTAGAACCTGATCCAGCCTGAAAGTTCATCGGTATTGAAACATCAGTTTGAAACCGCAGAGGCTCAATTGAAACAGAGGATCTGTGCGGAGGTACCTCGGTCTAAATCTGCGCATGCAAAGGCGTAAGGCCTAGAGGATAGATAGGTCTATCCTTGTCTTCTCCTTCATCATTTATCATAGGGCCATTCCCCTTATTTATTCCTTTTAGTAATTGCGTCAGCTCAGTCATCATGTCCTTTTGAGACTCCCGGATCTTTTGTCATGTTCTGTTGAATTTTTTCCAATTGCTCCTTCATTTGTTTCTGTAACTGATCTTGCATATCCTTTTGCATTTGCTCCAATTTCTCTAATCTTTGATCCATTTCCTTAGTTTTGTGACGAGTACCGTAAGGATTTTTTGTTGGTTGGTTTTCCAGATTAGCTGAAACAAATTTACTCGTTTAGACTCCTTCAATGGATTTTAATGCATGTAATGCTAATGCATGAAATGAATGCCTAAAGAGACGTTGATTCTGATTCAATTACATTTAGAAAACTTTTCTAGAAGACAAATTTCTTTACATAAAACGGATACATGTATGGCCTCACCCTCATATTCCAAGAAACAACATCGACCTTCTTCTTCATGCGCATGTTTGAGACAATCTCGCCAATTTCCAATAGATGCCATTGCTAGATCCTTTTCTTAATCTTGGTCGCGATCCATCATTTGCCCATCTTCATAAGGCTCGTCAGCTTCTTTAAGAGAGTTGGAACGTCGAAGGCACTTAGACAATCACCTTGAATCCTCAGGCCACGAAGCAAGGTCACGAACTCTTCGATCGCCCTTCTTGTGTATCTCAGAATATATTCAGGTAGTCGTATTGTTTTCCACTTTATCAAGGAATTCGTATTCCATGACAAGCTTTCTAATTTAGTAATCGGACTTGAATCAATATCTCTTTCCTAAGATGCAAATGCAATGCAATGCAATCATAATCAAAACACGACAAGAGGGGTTAGTAGAAAACATAAGCAAGCAAGGAAAACAAAAGTACTTAGTCGGGTAGCCACTAGGGATTTGGAGGGGCTCTACCTAGGATAGGTTCCTAAGGTCTTCTACATGTGGTTTGGATCTAAATTCAAGGTACCCGAACCAGTAGATTCCTCGATCTTCACCCATTATAGGCTCATACAGACCAAGTTCAGTTCGGGGGAATACATTTCCCTATGGCTGCACAGAGATGAAAATCTCAAGAAGACATAGGTACGGATGTATTCCGAAAGTGATCCACTATCCTGCACGGAGGTGAAAACTCACGAAGGAGTAGCTTCTCCCTCCCACTTAAAAGGACAAGACTAAACAGTCTTATGCAATATGATGCCAAAATATACAACTCAATTTACAATAATCATGCAAACAAGCGCAAAGAAAAGATCGTAATTTTTCAAATCAAATTTTTAGTTTTTGACAATAAGACAGAAAACAATCAATTTTACGACTTGACTCTCTAAAGTTCCCTAGTGGAGTCGCCAAGCTGTCGAAACCATTTTTTTTATGTATTTGAAAAACGGGGATCGACTTTGAAAATGAAAATTAGAGTCGCCACCGATATTTTCTTAAGGTGTGATCGGTTCACCATTAAAAATAAATTTTAGGTCTGCGAGATTTGAAAAAATAGGTTCGGGAGTCGGTTACGTACAGGAAAGGGTTAGCACCCTCATGAAGCCCAAAATTGGTACCGAATTGATTGCTTAATGTCTTAATGTCGAAACTTTGAAAAGATTTTAAAATGCGATTCTTAGAAAGGAAAATTTGAATATAATAAATTGGATGATGACTCACTTATTTCAAAAAAATAGATTGACACACTCAGTAAGTTAGAGTGCAACATTTTAAATCCTCGAAATTAAGTTTATCTTTTGACTTTTAAAATCTATGCATTTGAGAAGGATATCCGATTTGGGTCAAATGAAAAAAAATCAAAACCCAGTAAGTTAGGGTTCGATTTCACAAAATTCCTAAATGTCGAATATTGCCTTTATTTTTATTTGCTAGAAAAATCCTCGTCTCGAGAAAACAATATGTCATATCCAATACGTTAGGACACAACGCATCAAATTCCCGAGAATGAGTTTTTTTATTTGTGTTTTGATTAAAGAATAATCTCGATCATTTAGATTCGACGAAGAAAATTGGAACCCAATACGTTAAGGCTCAATTCTTTCGAAGATTCCAAAAACCGAACTTTGCTTTATCTTGAAGATTTTTGAATAAATTGGTTTTGATACTTAGATTATATTGAACATAACTTTCTAGGCGAATAAAGCGCGATGGAAAGTACGATGCGAAGTGACAATTCGTAGGCCCAAAGTATACACTAATGAACACAAATAACCCTTAAATATAGATGAGCAACACAATACACACATACACAAGTGATAGTCCCGTATAAAATCCATACCAATATCAAATACACAAAGGTTTGAAATATAGAAATATCCATAAAATATATGAATGGATTTTAAGACCAATATGATAAAAATATATAAAATAATGTATATGAGTTAATTTAAACAAATAATAGAACGAAAAAATTCACATAATAGTATATAGCAATAGGTATTTATAAATATATATATATATATAGATTTTAAAATTAAATAATATATGTAATAGCCCATTTTTGCCCGGGCTCGTAAAATAAACTAAATAAAATAACTGTCCATTATTACAATCCAAAAACATAGGCCTAACACGGCCCAAATGGTTTCTAACCTAAACTACCCAAATTATTAGCCCAATTCGGCCCACTAGCCTAACCCGGTTTCACAAGCCCAACACCCATGCCCAAAACGTATCCAGGTGCGGAAACCCTTGCCCAGCCTCAACGCAAGCAAAAGACGGAAGGCCTAATGGTTAGTGCGCCGCTCCTGCCTTCAGCACGCATCGAGCCTCCGCGCCATATCACCGTACGGCTCCGTACGCTAGCTGGCCTTCGTATCTGCAACACGCCCCTGTACGATTTCACCTGCAAACGAAATGAAGACAACACAGCAAAGAGGAACGATTGGAGGGGGATTTCCATTTTTATTTTTATTTTTATTTTTCATTTTGTATTCGAAGATTTTTTTTTGGTTAAAAAAAAAAAGATATAACAACCGAAAGGAGGCATTGTACTACTTACTTACGCAAAAAAAGCAGAGAAATCAAATTGAAAAGGTGATTTTCTGGGTTCGAATTCCATTCTTTTTCGAGTTATTCGATTCTCTTCTAGATTTTTCTGCTTTCTAATTTGCATGACCATCGATAGTTCTTTAAGGGAGAAATATTAGAAGGAGTAAGGGACGTACCTGATAGAACGGTCCTGGCCCCCTCTCCATTGTCATCGGAATGCGGGCTAGGATCGGCGAAGGTTCGGATACTCAACCAGTAGAGCGGCGCAGATTTTCTTTTTTCTGTTTTAGCCTAGGTCGGTTTTAGGGAAGTAGATAGGTAGTTAGGGTTTATTTTGGTTTAAAGGGGGGGCCATTAAAACGCTGTCGTTTAAAGTCAATCCAATGACTCCTAAACGGCACCGTTCTGAGTACCCGACACAGTGGTGACCCGATCCGGGAAGGATCAGCGCGATTATGAAGCGTTTGGTTTATTTATTCAATGGTCCCTCTGCGTTTACTGTATCTGTAATTTGATTTCTTTATTTATTTGTAATTTGTACCATATATTTGCTTCCGTGTTCATTTAGGTCTGGATTTGAACGGCACCATTTTGTGGATGATTGAAACCATTGTGATGCTTGTGTTTAATTGTCTGATTAGTCCCTTAATTTTAAAATCGATTTTGATTAAATACAAATCAAATTTTCCTTTTTTTAACTTCAACAATTTTTTTTAAAAAAATAAAAAAATAAAATCAGTTTAACTCTCATTTATTATAAAATTTAACACATGTTTTGATATTCAATTCTTAATAATATTTTAAATACATTGTTACTATAGTTTTAAAATTTAGTAAATTATTATTTTGATTTATCATCCATACTTTCAAATTCATTTTACGAACTTGTTATATTTATCTATTTAATTTAGTTTTTTTATGTTCAAATTCTATTTTAACTCTACTTTGTGATGTTTTATTATAATTATTATATCATTTTTAAAATTGTTTTGCCATATTTAAATTCATCTTCAAAAATGTTTTAAGCAAATTAATTCTCGTTTTTAACATCATTTTGATATTTAGCTTAATTTTCTTTTCAAAATTTTTAGCACGATTTTTAGAAAATAATATACAAATCCTTCAAATTATTATTTTGAGAATATTAAGCTCATTAAACATTATCTCAAATTTTTATTGTATACTTTGTTTTCAAATTTAGTACTATAGGTGCCTCCATAGTTTTTTATATACATATATAATTTATATGCAAACGTTTTAGTATTCATGATATATGTACAAAACGTTGTATTAACTTTGTACCTTTTTCTTCTACATAGTTTTAAACATAATCATTTAGTTGTTTAAGCATTTTATTTTATTGGATTCATTATTCGCATATTATTGATATTCAAGTTTATGTGATTAAAACTCAATGTTGACATTTGCATAACGCTTATTTAATTGTTTCTTAGATTGAATTTCTTCTTTTACGTCATATGTATCGCTATCCAATCATGTCCTTTTACTAGAATTGCATTCTATTAGAATGTTGTAATCATTTCATTTTAAAATAAAAAGGGGCTTGGTGTCAAATAATTCTCGAGAGAATTGTGCCCTAACTTACTGGGCCTCAATTCTTCTCGATGAATTTATATCATCAAGTATCCATTTCTTTAAGACAAATTTCTAAAAAAAAAATTCTTTAGATTTCAAAATGTTGGATTCTAACTTACTGGATATGATATTTTGTTATCTCGTTTTTTTAAATAAAGGAAATATTTGGTGTTTAAGAATTTTAAGAAAATTGAACCCTAACTTACTGAGTTTTGATTTTCTCGATCGATCTAAATAACCAAATATCATTCTCAAAATGTATGAATTTTAAATTTTAAAAAAGGGACGAATCTAACTTCGAAGATTGAATCGTTGCACTCTAACTTACTGAGTATGACGATTTATTTCTTTAAAGTAGGTAAGTCTTATTTCCCTATCCGATTACTCAAACTTTCTTTTCAAAGGATCGTATTTTAAAATCCTTTCAAAGTTTCGACATTAAGACATTAAACAATCGATTCAATACCAATGTTGGGCGTTACGAGGGTGCTAACCCTTCCTCGTACGTAATTGACTCCCGGATCTATTTTCTCAAATCACGCAGGCCAAGAATTATTTTCAAAGTGATCCAATCACACCTTACCCCAATAAAAGATTGGTAGCGACTCGTTTTTTTTTGTTTTTAGTCGACAACTAAAATTTTTATTTTTCAAAAAAAAAATGGTTTCAACAGCTTGGCGACTCCACTGGGGAAAATAGAGAGTCAAGCTGTAAAATTGAGTGTTTTCTGTCTTATTGTCGAAAATTGATTTGAAAAATTACAATCTTTTCTTTGCATTTGCTTGCATGATTATTAAGTTGTATATTTTGGCATCATATTGCATAAGACTGTTTAGTCTTGTCCTTTTAAGTGGAAGTGAGAAGCTACTCCTTCGTGAGGTTTTCACCTCAGTGCAAGATAGTGTATCGCTTTCAGGATACATCTGTACCTATGTCTTCGTGAGATTTTCATCTCCATGCAGCCATAGGGAAATGTATTCCCCTGAACCGAACTCAGTCTGTATGAGCCTATAATGGGTGAAGATCGAGGAATCTGCTGGTTCGGATACCTTGGCTCTAGAACCAAACCTCATGTAGCTGACTTAAGAAACCAACCTAGAATTGTTCCAACCTCTAGCAGTTACCCGGATAGGTGCTTGGTTTTCTTATACTTGCTTTGAATTGTTGAAGTGTTATACTGACTTGTTTTCGTTTTGTTGATATGTTGCATGTCATTGCATATTTCAAGGAGTGTCGATTCAAGTTCAATTATCAAATTAGAAAATTGTCATGGCAAACGATTTTCTTGATAAAGTGGAAGACAATGCCCTTGTCCGTATATGGTCAGAGAAAATGCAATTGGAAAAGAAAGACAGTCTAGCTAAGGATTATGTGTCAGAGCTTTGGGACTACACTCGTATTAGTGTGACGCAAAATATCCTTCAGGAGTTGAGTGAAATTTGGGATCAGTGGGATGATGAAACCAAGCAGTTGCTCTACTCTAATTATGGGGACTTGTCGTATTTACTTAGCATCAAGGTGGATGAACGACTGTTTCGCGCTCTTGCTCAATATTGGAATCCTGCATATAGCTGTTTTACTTTTGGGAATGTAGATTTGGTGCCTACAGTAGAGGAATACACAACTTTACTGCACTGGCCTAGGCTTCAGGTTGATAACGCATATTCCAAAGCAGCGTATGTCCCAGCATTTTGGAAGAAATTAATGAGCATTACGGGAATGAGCGAACAATGGATCACAGCCAGTATAAAATAGAAGGGCGAGTGTAAATGTATCCCATGGAGAAATTTGCGAGACTTGATCCTAGCACATCCTGATGAAAAAAATAAGGTTGATGTGTTTGCTTTGAGTATCTACGGATTAGTGATTTTCCCAAGGGCACTGGGGCATGTTGACGAAGCTGTATCAGATCTTGTTGATCGGTTAGGTAAAGGGGTCACACCTGTTCCTGCGACTTTGGCTGAAACGTTTAGATCTTTGAATGCGTGTAGGCGAACTGGTGAAGGCAAGCTGGTGAAGGCAGATTTATAGGTTGTGCGCAACTGTTGATAGCCTGGTTCCATAGTCATTTCTGAAAGGTGGACAAAGTTTCGTATCGGGTTTTCTCTCAGCATTATTCCCCGTTAAAGGAAATAGTGGCTACCCCCAGAAGGGACAATATATCAAAAGAAAATTGGATAGCAATTCTGCAAAATCTTGAGGAGGATGATGTGGAATGGAGAGCTCCTTGGTTGATTCCTGATGGAATTCTCTACCGCTGTGGAAGCTTTGACTGGGTTCCGTTGCTTGGAATTTGGGGAGCCGTTGGATACGCACCTTTGCTAGTCCTAAGACAATACAATTCGAGACAGTTTGTGCCGGCAACATATGGTTTAGCTCAATGTGAGTTCTCGTACCGAGGAGACAATTACAAGAAAAAGGTGAAGGAAATTTCTCAGGCTTGGAATCAGGTTCACAGGATGAAAAGGCTAGCTGCGGGTTTGATGACAACTCCAGAGTATGGTGAGTGGCGACGCAAAAGGATTAATGATAACTTCCCGGAGTTAAACTTGGAGAGTGCTCGACCAATGGAAGAGTATCTACAAGTGATCCCATCAGAGTTGGAGATTATAAAACAAGATTTTGAAAAGAGGAATTCAGAGCTTGAAAAGAAAATAGAACAGTTGGAAGAAGATAAGATGAACTTGAGGCTAGACGTCGACGTCCAAAAATTAGAAGCTGAAAAGTTAAAGAAGGGGAAGAATAAAGTAGAGGATGATCTCGATAGCTTTAAGGCGGACTACAAGAAATTATGAGTATCAATGAGAACTACTGGGCTAGGAAAGACTTCAGAGCAGTGGCGATAGGAGATTCAAGAAGAAAGAAGCAAAGTTGATCGGTGGGAAAGAAAGTCTCGGGAGACTCAAGTTCAGAAAGAGGCCCTAGAGCAGCAGCTTTTAGAAACCCAAAATTATCAAGCGGACCTGAAAGCTAGAATAACGGAACTCGAGAAATCACTTGCTGCATATAGAAGTCGTAATTCTATAGTGGAACTAAGGACAAGTCTTTGCAAGATTGAAGAATTGAAAAAGAGGATAGAAGAATTGGAGTACACATTACAAGGCTGTAGGCAACGGATCGAATCTTTGGAAGGAAACGAAGAGCGTTGGAGGGAGCAACTTCATCATTCGCAGAATCAAATTCAGAGCAGGGATTACGTCAAGGGCAGAGCTATTGCTTAGGTTCGGGAAGTAGCTGATCATTTGCAAACAATGGCGGTTCAGGCTGATGTTTTTAGTGTAAAGTACGAACTAGAATCAGATCGGGGTCAGGAGTTAGCTTCATTGTTGAAAGAAGTTAGAGCTCTGAGCATTAGGGCAAAGCGATATCTGTAATCCATTTTATGTAAAGAATTTTGTTTATCAATAAAGTTTCCTAAAAAGAAATTGAATCAGAATTGATGCTCCTTTTTTGCATTCATTTCATGCATCTGCATCACATCATATACATTTAAGATTATTAAAAAGGGATTTTAATCGGTTAAAATTGTGATTCAGTTAATCTGGAAACCGGCAAAAACTCATTAACCAAACACCGCTACGGTACCCGTGCAAAATCAAAAATTATGGATCAACGATTGGAAAAGTTGGAGCGACTTCAAAAGGAAATGCAAGATCAGTTACAGATGCAAATGAAGGAATAATTGGAAAAAATTCAACATGACATGACAGACAAGATGCTGGAGACTCAAAAGGATATGATGACTGAGCTGACGCAATTATTAAAAGGATTAAATAAGGGGAAAGGCCCTATGATCAATGATGATGATGAAGACAAGACTGGACCCACCATCCTCCAGGCTTTACGCCCCCGTATGCGCAGGTTCAGACTGAGGTGCCGCCACATAGATCCTCTGTTTCAATAAAACCTCAACGGTTTCAGGCCGATACTCCAATACCGATGAACTCCCAAGCTGGATCAGGTTCTAACCCTGATGAAAACCTAGTTAATCTCGCTGTCCCGAACTTCGATGAAGTAGCTGAAAATGATAAAGAAAAAGAAGAATTACCAAAATAGTTTGAGGAGAAATGGAGATGGATCGAAGAGAAGTTTAAGGCGATAGAAAACACTGAAAGCTATCATGGAATAGATGCAAAAGATCTGAGTCTGGTCCCGAACTTGGTGCTTCCTTACAAATTTAAAATGCCGAAATTTGAGAAATATAGTGGGACCAGTTGCCCCGAAGTCCATATCGCTATGTTCTGTAGGAGAATGACAGGGTATATTAATAATGATAAATTATTAATACACTGCTTCCAGGAAAGTCTTACAGGAGCGGCGTCTAAATGGTATAACCAGTTGAGCCAGGCCAAAATCAACACTTGAAGGGATTTGGCGCAGGCTTTTATGAGACAATACAGTCATGTATCTGAAATAATGCCTGACAGAATTACTTTGCAGAACTTGGAAAAGAAATCAAATGAAAGTTTTAGACAGTATGCACAGAGGTGGCGAGAGATTGCAATTCAAGTCCAGCCACCACTTTTGGAAAAAGAAATGACGATGCTTTTCATCAACACATTGAAGGCGTCGTTTATCACGCACATGTTAGGAAGTGCCTCGAAAAGTTTTACGGATATAATCATGAATGGCGAAATGATTGAACACGCCATTAAAAGTGGAAAAATAGATGGTGGGGAGAATAGTCAAAGGTCAGCTTCAAAGAAAAGAAAAGGTGAAGTAAACAATGTGAACGCATATAGTAAATCAATTACAGTGAACCAACCAAGGAAAATGGTTGCTAACCAGCAAGGCTCATCGAAACCAGAATCGGGAACGAGGTAAAATACTGAGAAGCATCAGTTCACTCCTATTCCAATGACATATAAAGAGCTGTATCAAAAGTTATTTAATGTACATGTTGTTGCCCCTCGTTACCTGAGTCCTCTAAAACCCCCATATCCAAAATGGTATGACACGAATGCTCAGTGTGACTACCATGCGAGGATTTCAGGATACTCAATAGAAAATTGTATCGTTTTCAAGAAGGTTGTAGAAGGACTTATAAAATTGGGTGTTGTTAAGTTTGATGACTCACCCAACACCGAGGGTCCATTACCCAATCATGATGATAAGGAAGTGAATATGTTGAGCGAGAGTACGGGGGAAGGAGTTAAGACTGACGTCGCTGAAGTAAGAACTCCATTGAAACGGGTACGGAAAGAGATGGAAAAAAGAGGGTTAGTTATTTCAGATTTGGAGGAAGGGTATGAGATGAGAAATTATTGTGAATTCCGTCATAAAATAGGGCACAAAATCCAAGAATGTGAATGATTCAGGGCTTTGGTTCAAAGCATGATGGATAACAAGGAGATGAGGTTTTATGAGGATACGGAAGAAAGGATGAGCATATGCGCGGCAGAGTCGAGAACAGGGACCCCGAATATAAATCATCCTATAGTTATTATCTCACGCCCTAAGAGTAATGAGGCTAGGGTTCAGGTAACACCAAAAATTGTAATCACAAAACCATCTAGTTTCATATACAAGGATGACAAAATGGTCCCGTGGAATTACGGATGCAATGTGACAATCTCAGGAAAGAAAGTTGAGGGTAATATGGTAAAAGAATACCAGGAAAGGGGTTCCTATACACGTAATGGGAAGCGTTATGACACTCGAGTAGAACTGCCAAGAGAAAGGACTCCAACGGTGGAACAGAATAAAGGGAAGGCGGTGGAATCTGAGCCATTGGTAAATGAACCAATAAAAGAAGAGGAAGCAAAAGAGTTTCTGAAGTTTTTGAAACACAGCGAATACAGTGTTGTGAAGTAACTGCACAAACAACCGACCCACATTTCTGTATTGGCTTTGCTCCTAAGTTCAGAAATACATCGAAATGCGCTGATGAAAGTACTAAACGAAACATATGTGGCCGAGGACATCTCAGTCAATAAATTGGATCGCTTGGTCAACAATATAAGTGCTTACAATTTTATCTTCTTCAATGATGATGAAATACCGTCTGGAGGTAAGGGTTCTACTAAAGCTCTTCACATTACTACCCGTTGTCAGGGGGACACAATACCGGGGGTCTTGATTGATAATGGATCCGTATTGAACGTATTGCCTTTGTCCACTCTTAATCGATTACATGTGGACAGTTCACATATGAAACCCTGTCAGAATATAGTAAGGGCATTTGATGGAACAGAAAGAAGAGTTGTAGGAAGAATTGAAATACCGTTAAGAATTGACCCAATTACTTATGAGGTGGACTTTTTAGTAATGGATATTAAGCCTTCCTACAATTGTTTATTGGGGAGACCGTGGATACACTCGGCTGGGGCAGTGCCTTCATCGTTACATCAGAAGGTGAAGCTAATATCAGAGGGTCGATTGGTGACAATAAATGTGGAGGAGGATATTATCGCAATGGTAACGGGTGATACGCCTTATGTAGAGACCAATGATAAGGCAGTGGAATGTTCTTTCCGGTCCTTGGAATTTGTGAACGTAATGTTTATTGCTGAAGGAAACAGGATCCTTGTACCAAAGATATCCAAGACTACTGAAATGGGTCTACAGTTGTTGGTAGGAAGAGTAGCTTCGCCAGGAAAAGGGTTGGGAAAGTACTTGCAAGGAAGGGTTGAAGCACCCATGCTGAAAGGGAAGTTCGATCGTTTTGGCTTAGGTTACAAGCCAGATTTGAAACAAAGGAGAAAAGAAGTGGAGAAAAAGCATGAGAGAAGAAGGGCACGACTAAGCGGAGAGGAAGTCAAGTGGGAGCCTTTGACCTTCCCTCACATATCTAAATCCTTTGTGTTAGGGGGATTTATTTACCCTGAGCGAGGGGTGTCCAGAAGTGAAGGCATTGAAGGAATGTTGGAGAAAGTTCATATCAATGCTATAGAGACAGCTGAAAGAAGGTCCTTGCTGGAGATCGACCCATACGAACCTGGGAGTGAGCTAAACAATTGGACTGCGGAAGAAATACCTGTAGTCTTTAGAGCATATGCAGAGTAATGTTCAAAACATTATTGCTGTTTTTAGCCTAAGAATGACAAGAAATCCTTTGTAAAGTAGGCTTAAGTCTGAATATCTTTATCCTAATAAAATACATATTTGCATTCATTTCGAGCAATTATTCTTTTATTCTTTCCAAGCAAGTAAATATCTTCCATTTGATTAATTGTTTTCCAAATATTTTTTATTTATAACCTAATCATGCAAATAATTATTCATAAATTTATACTTTGTGTATTCTTTGGTGTATCCCCATAGGTCCTCAGATATCAATGACATGAGTGATATTGTTTCAAACACGGAGTAGTAGGTCATGGAAGAAATAATTTTTTTTGACATTTCTGAGCAAATAGTATAAAATTACTTCTAGTAGGATGCTATTTGAGAAGAATTTGTGAAATCGCGCCCTCGTGGAAGCGTTTTTGCTACAGTAGGTCATGGAAGAAATAAATTTTTTTGACTTTTCTGAGCAAATAGTATAAAATCGCTTCTAGCATGATGCTATTTAAGAAGAATTTGTGAAATCGCACCCTCGTGGACGCGCTTTTGCTACAGTAGCATTTTTGGGCTGAGGATATAAATTAGGCAGAAAATGTTATTAGAATGCATAAGTCACAGCAGAAACAATTTAGAGAGGCTAAGAAAGTTAGTGTTTCAAATATGAGTGAACGTATTAGTGCTGTTATTTACTACGATGGTGAGGTTTGCCACATAGAGAATCGTGTTGTTTTTTTGTCAGAGAATACGATGCGACTGGTTTTTAACCAGAACATTGATTTGACAAAACTTCGTAAAAGAATTAGGCGTAAAATTTTTGGAACGACGCCAATGGAAGTTCTGTCTATCACGTATCGATTTTGTTCATTTGTTGATCCGGTGACATATGACTCGTTCGACATAAAAGGTGCTCGTAGCTTGGAGGCAATGGTACAGACTCATCTTGCTAGTGGAACACCTTATATTGAGTTATATGTACAATTTACATCGCCAAATGATGTACTTTGGACAGGTGTTCGAGATGGATACACGACCCCTGGCCGACACTCGGTTAGCAGGTTACAAAATATGGAACAACCCATGTTTCGTAACGGTGTCGAATGCAAATCCCCTGTAAGACATTCTATTGGTGGATGGGACATGTACGTCGGTGGCTCAATGTTTGATGTTGGAAATACGTACTGGGAATGACATCAAGTTCTAGTGGGTGGCAATCTACATCCAATTGGGGACGTTATCAAATGCCTAGAAGAAGGGATGATGTACTCCCTATGACGTCAACCGGTGAGGGGACCTCGTACGCTGCAGATGATTGTGGGTGAGAAGATGACTCCGATGTGGATCCACCTCGAGAGCCCGGGCCGGATGGTACAGAAGTTGGCTTATTTTCTGAACCGGAGCCTATTCCAACATAACCTGAAGATGCTGAAAAGAGTTCAGATGAAGAAGAAAATCCACGATTCAGAGCATACACACCTCCAGCCCACATGCATAATGTCGATCTGTCTGCAGATGATGCGTTAAAGTTTCCAGATCTACCACACCGGTTGCGTGATTGTACAAGTTCGGGGGTAGATTCCGGTGAATATGAAGTTGGTAATCAGTTTACCAATAAGGATAGTTTTATTGGTGCTTTAAAACAACATAGCATCAAAAACGACGTTAACTACCACGTCGTTAAATCCAAATCTGATAAGTTTGAGGCGTAGTGTGCTGTCCAAGACGACACATGTTCATGGAAAATCTACGCCTCGTTAAGGAAAAGGACAGGGTTGTGGGAGATTAAAAAGTACAAAGGTCCACATATATGTGCTGCAGGTATAGTATTGACGGTTTCTGAATAATACTTTTATTATGCAATGTTGCATTATTTTATGTACTAGTTTTATAGGTGTTTCACAAGATCATCCCAAGATGGATTCAGCTATGTTAGCTAGCTTGATACTGCCCACGGTTAAAGCAGATCCCAGGACTTCAGTGCCAGTGTTAATTGCCAATATTCATAGCCAAATGGTGTAAATGCCCTCTTACCGTAAGGCTTGGATAGCTAAGCAAAAGGCGTTGGAGAAGATGCATAGTGGGTAGGACGCCTCATATAATGAAATATGGCAGTGGTGTTAGGTGTTAGAGAGATACGTCCCAGGTGCCATCACAGACCTTGAAACGGAACATGCATACTAGAACGACCGATTGCTACGTGGATGCCAAGTGTTCAAACGCCTATTTTGGACCTTTAAGCAATGCCGAGACGCATTTCCATACTGCAAGCCGTTGGTACAAATTTACGGTACCTTTATGTTCGGTAGGTATACTCATCGGCTATTGCCTGCAGTGGCACAGGATGGCAGTGGGAGAATTCTTCCAATTGCATTTGCAATAACACCGGGGGAGTCGTCTGATGACTGAGATTTCTTTCTCTCTAGGTTAAGGAGGCATGTGTGTCCCCAACCTGATATCTATGTTATTTCAGATCGGGGCGCCAGTATACTAGCTGCATTTGATCGACAGGGAAGCTTATGGCAGCGCACACACCATAGATATTGCCTAAGACACGTTGCTTCGAACTACTACAGGCAATATCCATCTAAGAGCAAACGACGACAAGTGACCAACATGGGTATTTAGTCTATATCCGTGTTATTTTATTTGTCAATTTGAATTAGTTTTATTGGTAGAAGTGGTATAAATTATTCGCTATGATATTATATTGGCAGGGTATGAAATAAATAAAGATCATTTTCACGAGATGTTGGCAATTTTACGTTCAATTAACGGAGAAGGGGCGGACTACCTTTGTAACATACGTTTCTAACATTGGGCACAAGCATACGACGGCGGCGTACAATATGACCATATGACGTCGAACCTAGCTGAATGTATAAATTCTGTTTTTAAAGGAACGCGCCATCTACCGATAATATCGGTTGTGCGAGAGACATATTTTCGTTTGGCTGCGCTATTTCCAAAGCGAGCAGTAAGTTTCGCAGGCCAGATGCAGGGAGGCCATGTATGGTGCAGTAAGGTAGTTCAAGAAATTAACAAGGCCAAGGCAAGGGCAAACACCATGCACACAGTGTGTCACAATCGAGACAATTTATGGTTTCGCATGATAGAGTTTGACAGACCGCACCAAGATGTTGTTGGCGGGCAATATTGTGTACACTTGCGAAATAGGACTTGTGACTGTGGGATGTTTGATGCACTTCGTTATCCATGTGCTCATGTTATTGTAGCTTGTCAGAATCTCCGGCTGGATCTGATGAGCTATGTGGACGAAGTGTACAAATTAGAAAACATGTACAGCATCTTGAGACACATTTTCCCACCGGTCCCAGATAAACGTAAGTGGCCACTCGTATCTCTTGCTCCTTTTACGCTGTTACCGGATAGAGAATTGCGTCGTAAACCAAAGGGTCGACCTTGGTCGACTAGAATACGTAACAATATGGATATCCGAGAAACAACCAGTCAACAGAAGTTGTGCGGATGGTGTAGGAATCCAGGCCATACAAGCCGATCATGCCCTAATTGGAATAGTTGAATGTAATTGTAAATAAATTATATTTTTTCAATTATTCATTGATAATTGTATTAATTGTTAGTAACAGTCAAAACATTTTTTCAAATCTAACATTATGTGAATGTAAAAATATTAACTGATAATTGTATTAATGGTTAGTAGAATTCTCAAATAATATCGAATAATATCAAAATAACTCAAAAAAATTTCTATTTTATTACATCAAATAAACTTCTATTTTATTACATCAAATAATATAAAAAAATCAAAAAAATTTCTATTTTATTACATAAAATAATATCAAAATATTCAAAATATTTGTACAAATAAATTTAAATACGGTAATCAATGTCTATGCCCGGGGGATTCAGTGCCACGTGGTGGCCGTCGACGGTTACGCGCTGGATTCCTCCTTTCTCTAGCTTCCGTGGCGTTGTTGATCCTCCCAAGGGATTCGATTCTTCGATGCGACATCTGGTTGTCGGACTTGGGACGATGATCCACCTTCAAAGAATAGTGTATATGGAGGTGTTTGCATCACGAACGGCGACGGTGTTTGAAACCCATACGTTGGTGGGGATTGGTAAAAAGGAGAGCTCCCCGACAACCCCTCTTGCGATCCCTCGTGCGCCGCTGGCCTATACATCGGCGGTCTACTCGGCATAACAGGAAATGGAGCTGAACCGGGCATTTGGCTCCAACCTGCCATAGGACTCGGAAAGGGATACATATAAGGGTTAGGATACATATAAGGGCTAGGAAACGCACTTGGCATCATCTGACAAGCTGGTTGCGTGGGTATCATTGGTTGAACTGCTGCGTCGGGTGACTGTGTCGGTGCTCTCGTTGGGCCTGGTGATTACATGGCCGCTGATGATGAGCCGGGTGAATTTCTGGGCCTCGTTGAGGGGCTGCCTTCGTCGTCTTGGATTTAGAGGCCCGCATCTTTCCCTTTCGACACGTATTTGCCGCTGCCTCTCGTCTAGCGTCAGTAAATACGGCTTGCCATTGATCCTAAACCATGGCATGTATTCTGGAACGCACACTAACTCCGAAACGATGATTGGTTCCCGAGTAGGTATATATTCATACCGATCTTCCCACATTTTCATGTACTCGGACCAGTATCTCGGCCAATCCGTATTCAATTGCCAAAGGTCGACTTTGTGTTGATCGTCAAACACCTCAGGATCCACGGGAATCGGTTGTCTACATCCAAACTATCGTAGCACTCTGTCTAACTGGTGCGGCTCCATGGTTGCATAGTTGATCAACACGACTTTCACATGCCAAGCTTGTGGATTTTGTAAAAACTCTTCCGGGATTACTGCTCGAATTGCCGAATCCTCGTATGGTGTCCATTGAAACTATATGAACATGATAGAAATATTAGTTATATACATAATTACTTCTATGAAAATATCTATTTTATTTAATACTTACTTGTGCTTCCGACCGTTGGTCCAATAGAAGCCGTATATCTTCAAGAGAGGTAGGTAATCGAGCATGACTTGCCGGATGGTTCCACCTAATTAAATAAATTTTTAGCATACTTTTATTTTTAAAAATCTACATGATAATTGTAAAATCTAATATAAAATTTACCTCGTTATGAGTGGGAATGTATATGGGTGGTCCACTCGAGGACGTAGAAATGGAAAGCGAAACCGTGCCCATGACTGTAGTAGTGACAGGCAACCTTCGATTTTTGCTCTCCTCGGTCGCGTCGCACCGCGCATCTCCCGATATAACGTTGCCAAGACGGAAGACCCCCAACTCAATTCACCGGCTACTCTAAAATCAACGAGTTTCAGCAGCCATCTTAGATGTACGCGGCTCCGTGACTTGTCGGGCATCAGATAACCTCCAATTAAGTGAAGAATGTATGCCCGAGCATATCAGATTCTTTCAATTTCGGTTGAATCTTCATCCGAATCAGGGAATATGTCACGTAACTAGCCCATCTCGATCTTACCTCCCTCCATTTTCTCCGGAATAGCCCCCAAAAGCTCGTAGCACACCGCCCCCCAATTGCTAGATTGGGTAGACCCGGTGACTGGGTACCCGTCCACCGGTAATCCCAATTGCAGACTAACATCTTCTAGAGTGATAGTGCACTCTCCACATGGAAGATAGAATGTGTGCGTCTCGGGTCTCCACCTCTCGATCAACGCACTGATTAGTTTCGGGTCCACCTTGCATCCCCGGCCTACCATCGCCACGTGCCAAAAACTCGCTTCCCGCAGGTAGTTCTCTACCAACGGTGATGGAGGACCATGCATATTCCGGATATTGCATTCCAATACCCGATTTACAGACTTTTATAACAAATAAAAAATTCTTAAATAATATTTAAAAATTAAATTTAATACTTACCATTTTCATTTGTTCCACCGATATGTGATGCTTATCAAGACGAGTCAATTCTTCGGCCATTGCTGAAATCGTACAAACTTTTACGGTTTAAAAAAAATTTTAAAAAAAAATTTAAAATTATTTAAAAAAAGGGAGTTAAGAGAAATTTAAGAGGAACTTGAGAGAAAATTGAAATTAAATATGGATTTGAGAGAATTTTGGAAGGAAATTGAGAGTAAATTTGAGAGAGGATTAGTTTGTGAAAAAAAAAGGGTGGGGGGTATTTATAGTTTTTTTTTTATCATTTGGGGGGCAACGGTCAAATTTTTGACCGTTGCAGCACTGTTCATGCGCGGGACAAATCGCGGCCACGTCGGAATTTTGCTAGAAAATGGACCATTCCGATAAATAATTAAATAATGAGTCCATTTCGGTAATTTTTTTTAAAAAAAGGACTTTTTTATGTAAATTGCCTTTTTTTTTGAAACAACAAAATGTAAACTCAAACCGTAATATAATACAAAAATGCCAAACAACAAAGACTCAGATTCTCCAAACTTCTGATCTAGCAAAATTAAGTTAAGAACCCCCCAAAATCTCATCTAATCAGATTCAAATCCATCCTTATTCCTTAATATCCAAATGTTAGAAACGAAAAACTCAAAAGCAATTGCCAAGTTCATTCTCGAAGATGGGTGGTTACAAGAGTCTCCTTGCCCCGTCAAGGCTTATTGCATTTTTTAGAAGAATCCCTCGTGTTTCATCTACAAGACTGGTGAAATGGACTTGGACGTTGTCGTATCCGCCATCTAGGAAGACGAGGAGTTTCAACCTGGTCAACTCCACTTCGCTTTGCCCTTGAGTTAGCTCAATCATCCTTTACAAGATGAGGAAATGGTTGCATTGGCTGTCAAATCCAACTTCGCTTTGATGAAAGCTACCATGCTTGACAAATGTAAGCCCCGTTACACGTTTTCGGTAGAATAACCTGTGTTTTTCCAATCTTCAAACCTCTCTTTGGTTCTTGTCCTTGGTCTTAAGCGCGTAGTCTGCTAGTAGTTCATAGGAAAAGAGTATAATAGAGCATGGGAAAGGATTTAATCTTAGCCATTCCAAAAAATCCATTTATCTTAATCTAAATTAACACTGGATACCAATGGAGGAAAAGTGTATTGGATGGGAGCGAGTTAATTGCCTTCTATCAATAAAAGAATAAATATGTATGTTGCAAATAACAAAAAAATAAAAAATAAAAATGAAGGGGTCTTCATTGCTATTTACCAATTTTCCAAAAGCATAAATTATACTTTTCTTCATTTAAACTTGTTTTGGATGTCATAAAAATAAAATGTCGAACAACAAGATTATCCAAATCCAATTCTTACCATCATTTTATAGATTTGATAATTCCATTATATTTATGTTTTGTTTATTGATTTTACAAGTAGAGATATGACATAAATAATTAATTATGTTCAAATTTTATATAATAATATAATATTCATTAAATATGTTACTTTAAAATTTCTTTTAAAAACTTCTTTTAATTGCATTTATACAAGCTATATATGTGAATCAACTGAATTATATATAAAATTTTATCTAGATTTTACCCATTGGGTGAAAGTAAAAAAAAATTAATGGTTCAATAATTAAACCATTAAATTTTTTTAGTAATTGAAATTTTATGTTTTATTTAATAAATTTATCATAATTTAATTTTGGTTATAGTGATATAAATTCAGGGTTTGTTTTGATAGTATAGAATAATTGGATGAAAGTATAGCAATTAAATTATCTTATAATTACAAAGAATTATAAATTCCTAAACCTATTTGGCTTACAAAGTGTAATTATATCGTAATTTCCTATGTCATGTTTGGTTACAAATTGAAATTACATGGTGGCATAATTTATATTTAAAAATGTTAATTACTATGCAAAATTATCAATATGATAATGTAACACCCCTCACTCGTCCCGATATTCAGTATGAATGAAAGGTGCTATCGGAGTGCTAACATGGCAAATACCTTTGATTTATTCAAAAAAATTTAAACTTGAAAACATTTTTGTAAAATTATAGAAAATATCTAAATTCAATTCAAAACGAATTTTATGCTTTCCAAAACAAAGTTAAAAAAATCTTATTCTGCCCATTTGAAAGGAAAGAACTAGTAATTTGCAAAATTTAGGAATGTTACTTAATTTGTTAAAGGTTACTCACGTTCTTAAGAGATTTTTAAGAAATAAATAATATTATCGTTAAGTTACTGCCTAGGCAGCCAAAGCTCCCACCTAGGCAACATTGGAGTTAATGGTTTTTTTTTCACTAAGGAGCCACCCAGACATAAAGTAAAATGCTCGAAGGCTACATAACTCCAATGTATCACATATGCCCAACGGTAGCAATAGATGCTCGAGCAAAGGAATCATAACAGAACTCCATAAACCATATCTTTCAACTCCAAACCCCACATAACACCAGGACAAAAATCCAATAAAATTATACACATAAGACCCTAATTGACATGCCAATTGTATCCTAACCTTTCTACCAAGCTTACATTAGTTTAGAAATAATTTAGATTGCATATAAAATTCCATTAACCCATTTCTATAAGGGGTCATTAGGCCCTTCATATCCACATATCTCATTTTTAGTGCTCATTTCACATTTTCATAGTCCATACATTTATTTTCACATACTCCTTACAACACATAAGCATACAAATCATCACTTGTTATTTCATAAGGTGACATTCACATTTTATATTTTCAATTTGTGAGTTTTACTCTCACGTACTTAAATTCAATAAGAAATCTTTCTATATTAATAATTAGACGTTGTTATAAATGAATTCACTTACGATAACATCTCGAAAGAAATTTCATAAAAATTTCATAAAAATTCATAGCACAATTCATTAATTCAAATTCTTGTTATTTCTCAAGTTAATCCTTCAATTTCTCCATTTTCATATTTTACACACCTCATTTGATTTGATTTCATCAATCCATGTTATTTGTTGTCACATTACATATGAAAATACATAAATTCTCAATATACACATTTTAGCCCAATGTTATGTAACAGATGGTTATCTTTATTGACTCGAAATTTAAGTTAGGATTGAATTGAATGGATTGGCGAAGTGTCAGGCTCCATCGGGAAATTCAAAAATTTTAGTAGCTGAATTGTGTTTAGTTGGGTCTCAATTCTGGTTTGGTTAGGATGGAACCAACTAATTTTATAGTGGGAGATAAAATGATTAACTGTGATAAACTAAAATGGACTAGGAGACCGTGCAACCTTGGCTATATATATAATGTGGGTAGAAGGGGAGAGAGTTCTCCAAAATTTAGCTGGTAACTTCCTTATCGTCTGTGATGTCTTCTTCAGAGCAAAGGAGGATCAAGAGAGCTCTGCATGGAGCTGATGATGTGAGAAGTGAAGTCTAGATGTAGAGAAATCGAGGAATTGGTAAGCTTTCAAACCTTTTTGTGCCCGAGAATTTGAGGAAAAATAGAGAGGGATAGAACTCCTAATAGCTTTTTGAGAGGTCAGGAGTCGGACCCTATAAATCAAAATGGATGTAGTCAAAAGTACCTTTTGTTCTGTGCACTACTGAATCGAAACTTACTCGCATCTGCTTCCCGTAAGTGCAATGTTCGCAAAAACCTAACTTACCAATTTTAATGTTTTCAAGAAGACTTTTCTTACACAATGTTGTCATACTTTTCTCGCTTATATGACAGAGTTGCATGTGCTAGAGTTTGGTTGAATTAGAATCTATAGAGAAAGAATCACGTTTGGTCATCACAGCATCGGGTCGGTTCTTGTCGCAACGTGGCGTTGATTTAAACTTTTCTTCAGTAATTATAGCTGCACCAGTAACCGTTGACCCTTGCAGAACATATAGGCTATCTTTTTTCTATCCTCTCATTACAACGAGAGCCCCACGAGAAACTTTGAGGTCATTTGACTCAATGACTATCCTACAACTATTAGAATCCAAAATTCCCAACGAAATGAGATTTTTATTTAAGTCGGGTACATTCCTGACATTTGGCAGTGTTTAAATTATTTCGTCGTACATCTTTATTTGTATTGTTCCTATTTTGGTTATCTTACATGGAGAATTATTCCCCATCAGTACAACTCCACCTTTAACTGAATTGTACGTGATGAACTAGTCTTTATTGGGACACATGTGATAGGAGCACCCTGAATCTAGGATCCATTCGGAAGTAAGCTTGGAGCTTTCACTCGTTGACACTAAAAAGAAATCATCACCTCTATCTTTGGCTACACTAGCATCAGCAACTTTGACTTTCTGCCTATCTTTATTGTTGTTCTTAACATCCCTTTTAATCTTATTTTAAAGTTTGTAGCATTCTAACTTGATGTGGCCCTTCTTTTTGCAATAGTCACATTATTTGTCTAGGTTTCTAAATTTTGATCTCGCCCTAGATCTATTTCGATTTGGCTTTCTGGATTTTATGTAACACACTTAACCCGTATCCATTGCCAGGTTAGGGTTACAGAGTATTATCGATCAACCAGAAATCATACAACATCATAACATTTAATACCTTAAATATATCATAAACCATTCAATCACATACATTTCATCCCTAAATCTAGCCTTCGATGCCTTAGAAATAGCTTGGAAGCAATTCGGGACTAATTTGAAACAAAATGAAAAGTCTAAGAAAAATATGCAAAAATTTGAAAATAGGGGTCACATGCCCAGGCGGTGTAACACTCGAACAAGGGACACACGGTTGTGTCCCAGCCCATTTCCTTACTCGCGTAACTCATTGAGTAAGGTCACACGACCTATCATACGTCTGTGTGCCAAACCATGTAACTCTCTGAGTTGCGCCACACACCCGTGTGCTAGGTCGTGTGTTAGGCAGTGTAACTCATTGAATGGTAAACTAAGAAACTGTTAGATGACACACGGCCGTGTCGCTAGGCCATGTGCCTCACACGGCTGTGTCACACAACTGTGTCTCAAGCCGTCTGAACCAAAAATTTACCTAAAATCAAACCATTTTAAAACCATTTCATGCATAAATTTTCAAACCACTTAAGCACACATTCAAGGGGTTCAAACACCATTCAAACTTGCATAAACATACCATTTGAAGCATCCTAAATCACCTAACCAATCTGTTATTCAAATGCACCACAAACATACCAAAACATCAACTATCAATACATGCCATTTTGTTCAAACTTAATAACCTAATTCAAACACCTACCAAAACACGTCACAATTAGCACTTTCAAGCTACTACAAGCTTACCAAAATATCATACATTTCAATTCCTCTAAAGTAGTCAAAAAGACCTTACTCAACAAGAATTTTATGTTTATCAACTAAACATATACTTCAAAGGCATACACATACCAAATCAACCGCTTTATACATCCATAACCATCAATACAAAAGACCTATACATGCCATTATAAACCCTGGCCAAAATGCCCAAGAACTACCAAAAATATTGTTGGATATTGTGATAGGTCTCCAACAAGCTCGTATAAACTTTAAACATAACTTACCATTTCAATATTACAATACATAAATTATACATAATTCAACACCGATGCCATAAGCTTGACAAAACCTAATAAACATCACCAACTCACAAGTTATTATATCAATCCATAACATAATTGAAATCAACCATAAGATATGTAAATTTCCATATTTACAACATTATTTAGTTCATAAATCCTTTCACTAAGTCATGATTCAATCCATTTGCATACTTACCATTTCATTCCCTTTTCTTGCCCATTGAACCATCTAGAGTTACATCGAATACTCGAGAAAGATCACACAAAATGTGCCTTTACATATAATCGTAACCTTTTCTTTACATAAATGCTCACACGAGCTATGAAAAAGACAAAGGGTTTATTCGACTGAGTATATCTCCCTGGGTCGCACCTGTATTGTTTGTGAAAAAGAAAGATAACTCTTTGAGATTGTGTATAGACTACAAACAGTTGAAAAAAGTTATGATAAAAAATAAGTATCCCTTGCCACATATTAGTGATTTGTTTGATCAATTAAAAGGTGCCACAATGTTCTCGAAGATAGATCTCAGATCCGGGTATTATCAATTGAAGGTTAAATATTGTGATGTGTCATAGACTGTATTCAGAACTCATTATGGTCATTATGAGTTTCTGGTAATGCCATTTGGCTTGACTAATGCCCCTGCTGCTTTTATGGATTTGAAGAATTGGGTTTTTCAACCTTATTTGGATAAATTTTTTTGTTGTGTTTATCGATGATATATGGATCTATTCCAAGACAGAATCTGAGCATGCTCAACATTTGAGAATCGTAGTACAAACTTTCAGAAAAAAATAGTTGTACGCAAAGTTTAGTAAATGTGAATTCTGGCTTCGAGAGGTTGGATTTTAGGGTCACATTATATCATCAGACAGGATTCGAGTTGATCCAAGTAAATTTTTTGCTGTAATGAATTGGAAAACTCCAAAGAATGTTTCTGAAGTGTGAAGTTTTTTGGGTTTAGTAGGTTACTACCGACGTTTTGTTAAAAACTTCTCGATTAGTGCTTCACCAATGACCAGATTATTATAGAAAAATGTTGAGTTTGTTTGGTCTGATAAGTGTTAATAGAGTTTTTATCAGTTGAAGAACATGTTGACAAAAGCTTCAATGTTGACTCAGCCTGAGTCTAAGGTAGCACATGTTGTTTATAGTGATGTGTCTCTCAATGGTTTGGGTTGTGTACTGATGTAAACAGAGAAAGTTGTAGCTTATGCTTGTTGATAGCTAAAGTCACATGAAAAGAATTATCTTACTCATGATCTTGAGCTAGCCACGATTGTATTCGCTTTGAAGATTTGGAGACATTATTTATAGGATGAGAAATGTCACGTGTTTACGGATCACAAAAGTTTAAATATTTGATGACTTAGAAAGAGCTAAATTTAAGACAGAGGCGTTGGTTAGATTTATTGAAAGACTATGGTCTGGTTATTGATTATCATCCAGGAAAGGCTAATGTGGTTGCGGATGCATTTAGTCGAAAGTCATCATTGTTTGCACTTCAAGCATTGAACGCTCATTTTGCTCTGAATGAAGATGGTTCTATACTGGTAGAGTTGAGAACTAAACCCTTGTTTCTACAACGAATTCGAGAATTGTAAAACAAAGATTCGAGGTTGATGTTGAAACAACAGTTAGTTCAGAATAATATGAGTACTGAGTACAGTGTTGATGATAATGGTACATTGCGTTATCATGATAGAATTTGCATTTCGAATGATCTAGATTTGAAACGTGATATTCTTTCTGAAGCTCATAGTAGTACGTATTCTATTCATCCTGGTAGCTTGAAAATGTATTGTGATCTGAAACAGATGTACTGGTGGTTGGGTATAAAACGAGAAATTTTTGAAATTTTAGCTAAATGATAAATATGTCAGTAGGTAAAAGCAGAGCATCATATATCGTTGGGTTTACTACAACCTATTATGATTCGTGAGTGGAAGTAGGAGCGAGTCACAATGGATTTCGTATCTGGTTTGCCTGTAACTCCGAAAAAGAAATATTCAATCTGGGTGATTGTTGACACATTGACTAAATCGACACATTTTATTCCAATCAGAACGGATTTCTCACTTGAAATATTAACGGAATTATATGTATCTGAGATTGTGAGATTACATGGAGTTCTGAATCTACTATTTCTTATCGTGATTCGAGATTTACATTGAGATTTTGGAACAAACTTCACGAGGCTTTGGGCACTCAACTCAATTTCAGCACAACATTTCATCCTTAGACAGACGGACAATCAGAACGAGTGATTTAGATTCTAGAAGACTTACTGAGATGTTGTATACTAGAGTTTGAAGGTTCCTGGGAAAGGTATTTACCATTAGTTGAAGTCTCTTATAATAACAGTTATCAATCCAGTATAAAAATGACATCGTTTGAAGCTCTTTACGGGAGAAAGTGTAAAACACTGTTGTATTGGTCTGAATTGAGTGAACCTAAAATGGTGGGAATTGATTTAATTCGAGAAACTGAAGACAAAGTTTGAGTTATTCGAGATAGTTTGAAAGCTACATATGATCGTAAAAAATCGTATGTAGATTTTAAAAGAAAAGATACAGAATTTTCTGTTGGCAATCGAGTATTCCTAAAAGTCTCTTCGTGGAAGAAAATGTTACATTTTGGCAGGAAAGGAAAGCTGAGTCCAAGATTTATCGGACCGTACAAAATTGTTGACAGAATCGACCTTGTAACTTATCGATTAGCTTTGCCCTTTGAACTCGAGAAAATCAATAATGTGTTCCACGTTTCAATGCTGAGATGGTATAGATTTGATCCTTCGTATGTGATTCCTCATAGTGAGATTGAGCTACAGCTAGATTTAACGTACTCGGAGGAACCAGTGAGAATTTTAGCTCGAGAAGTCAAAGAACTGCGGAATAAACAAGTCTTGATAGTAAAAGTCTTATGGTATTGTCATGGTTCAAAAGAAGGTACTTGGGAAACCGAGGAATCAATGAAGCTACATGATCCGAATATATTTTCAGGTAACAATTTCGAGGACGAAATTTCCTTAGAGGGGATAGTTGTAACAGCCCGATTTTTAGTGGTGATGGAATAGTGGTTCAGAACCACAAAATTCTATCGTGTCAACTTGTGAATATTATATTTAGAATATTTATAGATTCATTAAAGTCATATTAAAATTTGGTTACGAAATATTAACGTTTAGATAGTTAATTAAGAGAAAAAGACTAAATTGAAAAAGGTGCAAATCTTGTTATTTAATGCATTTAGGTGATTAAATAGTTTAATTAATAATTGAGGAAGGACTTAAGTGATAATTAAGCCCTAATTAACATAGTGGGATGGCAAATGAATGGAAAATGACAAAATAATATGTTTTAATGGTAAATTTGTAATTTTTATAAAATCAAAACAAAATTAAGTAAAAGAAATAAGTTTTCTTCTTCATTTTACCTTCCATAGCCGAAATTTTAAGGTTGTTTGAGCTAGGAGAATCAACCAAGCTATTTGTTTTGCATGTGTGTGAATTTTTCCCTGTTTGTAATTTTTATGTTTTTGAGATCGTTGCAACTAGATCTAGCTAGCTCGTACCTTTGTTTTTGATTCTGTTAAAAATTTTTGAAGTTTCCATTGATGAATTTTGAATGTTTATGATGAATACCATGTATTTGGAGCTTGGACTGTGTTGTTTGACGATTTGGTAAAGTGATTTTTGTTAGACTTTGATTTTAGAATTAAATTGTGAAAATATCAAAATTTTAGGGTTTGATAGTGAAATTAATGTTCATTAGGAACTGTTTAAGGGCATAATATATTGAGATGGAATATTGAATTGAGAAAAATGGTTAATTTGATGAATTTCGAGTTAAGGGACTAAATTGCAAAAATTGTAAAAGTTTGGGGAAATTATGTAAATTTAATAAATAAAAGGGAAATAACTGTAAAATGGATTGGAATATGAAATGTAAGCTGATAATTAAGAAATTTTATATTTTAGATCAGGATCCCATAGATACTCGTGGAAAAGGAAAATTACGAAATCGTCCCTAAACTTCTACAACCACTACAATTCAGTCTAGGTAAGTTCGTACGGTTTAAAATTTAACATCTATATGAATTTTTTTAATAGTATAACATGGTACAATATATATTTAATTGTTGATAATGAATGATTATTTGAGATATGTTATTGAATTTGATGTTTGGATTGAATTGAACGCGGGATAGAGTACAATCATGATATGGTGTGTTATGGGGGATTGGAGTAGAGATGGTTATGGAGGGATGTATAAACTTAGTACTCGAGTAAACTGAGATTCAACATTTATTGCAAACTCTCGTGTTATACTCTCTGTTTGGTGTGTTTCAGTTGGACTAGCTCTTATGAGTATTGGTTGTTTCAGTTGGACTAGCTCTTATTAGCATTGGTGTGTTTCAGTTGGACTAGCTCTTATGAGCATTGGTGTGATTTGGATGGATTGGCTCGTGTGAGCATCTGGTGTGTTTTGGTTGGATTGACGATGTACTCCAATCCGTAAGTCATTATTTGAATTGAAAATCTCGGTAAGGTAATTTGTTTAATGAATTTGATAGATTTGCTATATATTTAAGTATTGAATTGAACGTATATAATTTATTGGTTGAGGTTGTGAATGACAGGGAAACTTCATGGTTGAATTATTTTTGTTTGAAGTGTTGTATTATTTCAGTAAGATTTTTTGTTTTAATACGTCTAACTTACTAAGCTTTATTGAGCTTACTTGTGTACTTAATGTTCTTGTAGATAGTTAGAAGGTTGGGCGATTAGATTGGCACTCAAGTCACACTATCCAGCATAGTTCGGTAGTTTTGGAACTTTTTTTTCAGATTGAATGGCATGTAATAGGCTTGAATGTTGATATTAATGTTTTGGATATGTAAATAGCTAAGTATGATTTTGAATGTGTTTGTTGTTTTGGTTGATACTTCTTTTTGGTACTTTTGGTGTCATATCAGTATGTGCCAATGTGGCTATGTTATAATGTTTGTTTCAATGGCCATAATGGTATGTGATGAATTAGTTTCAACAAGACCAAGAAATGGTATGTTTTTTGAAATAATCTTGAACTAGATGTGTATTATTGAAATGTGGTAAAGTATACATGTTTAGGTATGTTTGAATGTTTGCAATTGAGGTTCCTTGTATTGCATATTGGTTGAATGATCTTAGACTATTGAATTGATCATTTCATATAGGTTTTGGGCATGTTTTGATGCCTTGATGATATGTACAAAAGGTCTTTAGGTGGTTGCATGATTTGGTATTGAGAATGGCTTGATTTTGGGAAAATTTATGTCCACACGGCCTGAGACACGGGCGTGTGACTCAACGTTGTGTGACACACGACCTGGCGACACGACCGTGTGTCCCCTGTAGGTTCCATTGCATGCTAGTCGGGCTATTACACGGCCTTGCACATTGTTTGACACACGGGCATGTGGCTTGACCGTGTGACCTAACTCAGAGAGTTACACGGGTAAGGACACGGGCTAGGACACGACCGCGTGTCCCTATTTTGATTGTTACACGGTTTGAGACATGGGCGTGTGTGTCAGCCATGTGAGTCACACGGCCTGGCCACACTATCGTGTGACCCTTGCAGTCCAACTTTTCTAACTTTTTCTTGAACTTTCTAAATGTTTTCGATTTAGTCCCGAATTGTTTTTAAAGTATTTTTAGGGCTTTGTGGGCTCAATTTAGGGATGTTATGAACATAATTGAATATAATTAGATTATGTTTGCATTGATGTATGAATTGAATAATTTACTGTTCCGTTTGTATGGTAATGCTTCGTAAATTTATTCTGGCAACGGATACGAGTTAGGGGTGTTACAATGCTGCTCACACTAGCTGTGGAGAATCAAAAACAAATGCAGACCTCAACCATCGGTAGGACATTCAAGACCAACATCCAAACCATGAAATCCCTAATGACATGTCATTTGTATCTTAAGAATTCCTAAGGTTCAACCGGGACTTGATTTCTGTCAATTCATCATAGCATTGATACATTTGTATATGGATTCATTTACATCAAAAAAACATTATAAATATTAATTTAAACAACATTTAAGCAATTACAGTTCATACGAACTTACCTCAATAGTTAAGGGCATGGTAGTTTAATCGAACTAGTCTGAAGCTTTAGCTTTTCCTCGATCTAAGTCTAAACGTGGTTTATCTTGATCTAAATAGATAATTTCAATCAAATAAGTATTCCTAGAATTCAATTTAAACCATAGTTCATATTTATGCAAAATTATCAATTTGTCCCTAACATTTTAACTTTTTCACAATTTAGTCCCTAAGCTCATAATTAGAAATTTAACCATTTTAATCCTCCTCATAGGCTGATCGAATTTCTTAAGGACTCATATCAACCCACTATAACTATTATTTCATAAATTTAACATGAAATTTTTCTATTTTCACAAATAAATCCCTGAATGCATTTTCATCAAAAATCACTTAACAAAACATATTTATTTTTCAACAAAGATTCATAATTCATTAAATAACATCAAAACCTAACCAAAATAAATTCATGGAAAGTCCCTCAACCATTAATAATTTTGCAAATTAACCCCCGAGCTAGCTAGATTAAGCTAAAACAGACTCAAAAATATAAAAAAATCGTTAAAAACGGGGTTGAAATCACATACCATGCAAGCAACAAGCTTAACCAAATGTTCCAATCCTTCTTTAATGGTGTTTTAGGTTAGAAAAGATAAAAATGGGAAAGATGATAGTTTGTCATCTTCTAATTTCTTAACATTTTCATTTAATTATCAAATTACTTAATTAACCTTCAAAACTATCAAAATTTCATTAAAACCTATCCATGTATTTCCCTAATTCACTAAATGGTTTATTTACCATTCAAGTACTTAAGCTTAAGGTTTCATATCCATTTGACTCCTTTAACTAATAGAACTCAACTTTTTCACCTTTTACAATTTAGTCCTTTTCACTTAATTAACTATATAAACTTTAAAATTTTTTAACGAAACTTTTATACAACTTTATATAATTCTGTAAACATTAAATAAATAATAAAATAATAACTCGCTCATCAGAATTGTGGTCCCAAAATTACTATTTCTGACATCACTAAAAACGGGTTGTTACAAGAAAATAGGTTTTGATATTGCAATTTCATAGCTTCTTCCGGTTCCCAGGTAGCTTTTTCAATCCCGTGACTTTGCCAAAAACTTTAACTAAAGCTATACATTTGTTTCGTAATTCGTTAACTTCCTGAGCTAAAATTCTGATAGGTTCTTCACTGTATGATCTATCTAGTTGAATCTCAACATCAACAGGTGACATCACATGTTAAGGGTCTGATCGGTATCGTCGTAACATCGACACATGAAACATGTTATGAATTTTCTCTAACTCTAACAGTAATGCCAACCGATAAGCCACTGGTCCAATTCTCTCGATGATCTCATACGGCCTGATAAATTGAGGACTAAGCTTCTCTTTTCCGGTAAAACGGATAACTTTTCTCTAAGGTGATACTTTTAGAAATACTTTGTTGCTGACTTGAAATTCTATATATTTTCTTTTCAAATTTGCATAGGATTTTTGACGACCAGAAGCAGTTTTCAAACTGTCACGTATTACTTTAACCATTTCTTTAGTTTCTCAAATCAAATCAACCCCGAATAAATTTTTCTCGCTCAACTTAGTCTAGTATAATGGAGTTCAACATTTCTGACCATACAAAGCTTTGTACAGTGCCATTTCAATACTCGTTTGATAATTATTATAGGAAAATTCAAACAACGGAAGATATTTCTCCCAGTTACCTTCGAACTTTAAAACTCAACATCGGAGCATATTCTCGAGTATCTGAATTACTCACTTAGACTGACCATTGGTCCGTGGATGAAACGCTGTGCTGAAATGCAATCGAGTACCCATTGCTTCATGTAACTTACTTCAGAATCAAGAAGTAAACCGTGGATTCCTATAAGAGATAATAGATACTGGCACACCATGTAGTCTAACAATCTCAGAAACGTAAATTCAACCAACTTTTCAAGTGAATAGTCCGTACATACTAGAATATAATGCGTGAATTTAGTCAAATGATCCACAATAACCCATACAATATCTTTATTTCTCAGTGATAGAGGCAATCTTGATACAAAATCCATCGTAACACATTCCTATTTCCATTCTGGAATCATCACAGGTTGTAATAAACCAGAAGGTGCCTGATACTCGGCTTTAACTTGCTGAAAGATCAAACATTTTGATATGAACTCTGAAATCACTTATTTCATACCTGGCCACCAGTACATCTATTTCAAATCACCATACATTTTATTGTTACCAAGATGTATCGATAAGCTACTGCTGTGAGCTTCCTGTAAAATATTTTGAATAACATTAGATTTTCTCAAAACACAAATTTTTTTTTAAAATACAAACTACCATCTGAACTAACATGAAAGTCTGAATCAGGTGTTGATTCAATCTGTTCTCATTTAGCAAATAACTCTGAGTCACTTTTCTATGATTCGCAAATCTATTGCAGGAATGTAGGTCTAGCTTTTAATTTAGCTAATATAGAACCATCATCAATCAATGTTAATTGTGTGTTCAAAGCTCGCAAAGCAAACAAAGATGTTCTACTTAGAGCATCAACAACAACATTAGTTTTTCTTGGGTGATAGACAATGATCAAATTGTAATCTTTCAGCAATTCAAGCCATCGGCGTTGTCTCAAATTCATTTCTTTTTGTGACATTTTTCTCCGTACAAATGGTGTCGCCAAATCTTTAAAGCAAACACAATGGCTACAAGCTCTAAATCATGAGTCGGGTAATTCTTCCTGTGCTACCATTTTTCCTTCTTGCATCAAAACACAACCTAAACCATTCAAAGAAGCATCGCTATAAATCATAAATTCTTTACCGGACTCTGGTTGAACCAACACAAGAGCTTCAGTCAATAACGTTTTCAATTGATTAAAATTTTGCTGACATTTTTTAGACCATTCAAACTTGACATCATTCTGAAGCAGTTTCGTCAATGGCGTAGCAATCATCGAAAATCCTTTAACAAATCTTCAATAATATCTAGCTAAACTCAGAAAACTTCTGACTTTTGAAACATTCCTCAGAGGTTTCCAATCGACTATCGCTGATACTTTACTTGAGTTGACCCTAATATCATCTGTCGATACCACGTGTCCCAGAAATCCAACTTCTCGGAGCCAGAACTCACGTTTGCTAAACTTAGGAAACAATTGTTTTTCGTACAAAGTCTACAAAACTATTCTCAAATGCTGGGCATGTTCTGTTTCATCTCGAGAATTAATTAGTATGTCATCAACGAAAACAATCAGAAATCTATCTAAATACGGCCTGAATATTTTGTTCATCAAATCCATAAACACAACAGGTGCATTGGTCAAACCAAAAGGCATAACAAGAAATTCATAATGTCCATACCTGGTCCTGAAAGCAGTCTTTGGCGCATTTGAGTTTTTACCCCGTAACTGATAATATCCAAAACGAAGATCAATCTTTGAAAATACTATTGCACCTTTCAGCTGATCATACTAATCATCAATACGTGGCAAAGGATATTTGTTCTTGATCGTGACTTTGTTGAGCTATCGATAGTCAATACATAGCAGCATAGATTCGTCATTTTTCTTGACAAACAATATAGGAGCACCTCAAGGAGAAAAAAATAGGTTGAACAAAACCTTTTTTTGTCAACTATTGCAACTGTGCTTTCAACTCTTTTAATTCTGTAAGTGCCATTCTAAACAAAGTTATCGATGTCGGAGAAGTTCCCTATACTATCTCAATAGCAAATTCAACCTCTCTGACTGGCGATAACCCTGGTAACTCTTCTAGAAACTCATTTTTGAACTCACAAACAGTCGTAACCAACTCTAATTTCATTTCTAAAACTCTAGAATCAAATATGTAAGCTAGATACGCTTATCAACCCTTTCTAATACATTTCTGTGCCGTCATAGCTGAGATGACATTACATGTACTATCCAATCTATTTGATGTAATTCGAATCCTTTCACCATTCTAATACTTTAACACAATATGCTTTCGTCTATAGTTTACAACAGCATCATGGAGAGTTAACTAGTCAATACCTAGAATCACATCAAACTCGTCAAATGAAAACAACATCAAATCAGCCAGAAAGTTGTAATTTTGAATCATCAAAGGATTCTTTTATAGGCTTTATCAACTAACACATAGTGACCTAAAGGATTCGCTACTTTAACCACAAATTCAGTAGACTCAAAAGGTATTTTCTTATCCGACACTAAAGTTGTGCATAAATATGAGTGCATTGACCTCGAGTCAATCAAAGCATTAACATTAGTATAGAAGATAGAAAATATACTACTGATCACATCAGGTGCTGAAGCTTCCTCTCGAGCACGAATCACATAAGCCCTAGCTGGTGCCCGTGCCTTAGATCTAATAGAAAAATCTTTTGTTCCACTCAATTGTTACCCGCATTACCACTATTTCTCGGTAGTCTCCCTCTCACAGCCGTATTACTCGAGCTTGTGATCTACGTTTTCTCTTTATCTAATCTTTCAGGGAAATCTCTTATGAATTGATCATAAGAACCACATTTGAAGCATGATCCATCTTTTAATCTACACTCTTCGAAGTGTCGTCAATTACATTATCGGCATACAGGTTTGTTGTTTCCAACATTACCCACACTCGCTACAGATGTAGCCTGAGGTCTCGAACTCGAATGTTGTTTCCCTTTATCTCTCCCTGAGAAACCTACTGAAGCTGATGTATGATTGTGGAATTCCTTTTATTTTTTCGATAAAGATGAGAATGATTTTCTCATAAATTATTTACCTGTGCCACGAATATCAAAATTTGATTTTCTTTTCACTTTGCTGAGTTATTCGGCCTTGTATGCTCTATCAACCAAAACCACAAATTCTTTCAGCTCTAGAATCTCGACTAATGACTTGATATCTTCGTTTAAACCATCTTCAAATTGGGTACACATAGCAGCCTCTGATGAGACACATTTCCAAGCATATCTATTGAGTCACACAAATTCTCTGTCGTACTCGGCTAAAGTCATACGACCCTATTTTAATTCGAGAAACTCTTTCCATTTCTTGTCAAGATACCGTTGGCTAATATACTTCTTTCTAAATTCTATTTGGAAGAAATCTCAGTTCACATGATCTTTCAATACCATTGCAATCAATGTATTCCACCACTGATATGTTGAACCTTTCAATAAAGACACTGTACACTTTAAGCATTCAAACGGTGTATAAGATAATTTATCAAAAACTCTCACTATGTTTTCCAACAAGAACTCTACTTTTTTGGATCATCTTTTGATGTGCCATGGAACTCTTCAGCTCTATATTTTTGAATTTTATCAACTGGAGGTCTACTTACACGTACCTATTCTAAACCTTGGAGAACAACAGGGACAGGTTAGGGTCCGAGAGGGGGTAGAGGTTGTTGAGCCATCGAGTTCGTTCTTACGAACTATAAAAACCATTCTGACATCATTTGGAAGAAGGCTTCCTTAGCCTTACCTCCCTGGCTCTAAGCTACCTCATCGGAATCACTACTAGAACTACCTGCTCTATGAACGGAGGCTTGCACGTTACTTTCTACCTCGTCAAATTAGGGTTATAGAGTATTACCTATCAACCAGAAATTATACAACATCATAACATTTAATAACATAAATATATAATAAATTATTCAATCACATACATTTTGTCCCTAAATCGAGCCTTCGAGGCCCTAGATGTAACAGCCCGGTTTAGACCCTAATCAGACAATGGTTTTGGGACCACAAATCTGAGTCAAAAAAATATTTTAATATTATTTTCTGTGCTTATAGTATGTGAATTGACATGTGTGAAATTTCTGTGATTTAATTTATCCATTTGTGTATTTAATTTGCGAAAAAGGGCTAAATCACATAAGTAAAAGTGGCATTCTCATTGTTAATATGTTAATTTGTTATGATTTGATATATATGAAGTCTTTAAAAGGTTAATAAGCCATTATAAGGTTAGTGGACATTTATGGCCATGATGCAAGTGTTTTAAATTAATATATCATTAAGGTTAAAATGGTAAAAAGTAAATAACATAATATTAAATAAAATAAAACACAAAATGCCATGCATTTGGATTTTTTTTGCCGAAACTTGAAGAACAAGGAAGTTTTAAGCATTCATCATCTTGGAAGCTAAAATTTGGTATGTATTCTGCTTGATTTTTTATAATTTTTATGCTTTTGAGATCTTTGCTTCATATTCTAGCTAGCCCGTGTCCTAATTTTTGAATTGGTTGTGTATTTTGTGAATTGCCATTGATGAGGAATTATTGTTTTTGTTGTTTGATGCTGAAAAATAAATATTTGTTGATAGATTATTAAATTTTGTTAAGTAACTTTTGATAAAAATCCAAATTAGGGATTTATTTGTGAAAATGAAAAATTGAGGGGCTAAAATGTTAAATAAATGAAATATGTGGGCTTATATGAGTTATAGGAATATTCAGTCAAGCTAGGATATTGTTAAATTATGTGTATTTTGTGTTTTGTGATATAGGGACTAAATTGTAAAAAAATGTGAAATGTTAGGGGCTAAAAAGTAATTTTCCCATTTATGTATTTTTGGAATAAATTTCAAGGAAATGTGTTATTAAATAGCCAAATTTGAATTTATATAGATCAAGAACAAAAGAAAACAGAATTAGATCGAGGAAAATCGAAAGTGGTCGACTAGTCGATTCCATCTGCTTGTCTTCGTTCGAGGTAAGTATATAAGTAATTAAATATCATTAAATTGAATGTATATTTTTTTATAAGAGCCGAATTGAATTAAGCATGGGAGTAGTAGTTATGAGTTTGAATCGAATGAATTACGACGTTCGAAAGTCCTGTACGAACCTTAGGAATAAATAAGATACTTATGTCATGACATAGGATTCCGATATGTGATTATGTGTAAGACCACATTTGGGACGTTGGTATCAATTTGTGATTTACATGTAAGACCATGTCTGAGACATCGGCATCGTATACGAGTTCGTGTAAGACCCTGTCGGGGACAGTGGCATCGGTATTTGATTTCATGTAAGACCACGTCTGGGACGTTGGCATTGTATGAGCTTTTTTAGTTATCCGAGTATCCTATTTAATTCCAAAGGGTTCAACAGGTAATATCGAGTTAAGATCGACTGTGGAAATGAGCTAAATGGTTCAGGCACATACGAAGTTAAATGATTATGAAAGCAAAGTAACTATAGTTATTTGAGATGAAGATATGAAATATGTATATTATACATAGGTAAGTTGTATGTACATGTGACCCTTCATATTCGGCCAAATAGAAAAATGTAGTTAATGTTCATAGTATACTTTATTTGCTGATGGCTTACTAAGCTTCTCAAGCTTACTTTGTGTGTGCTTATCCATTGTTTTATAGATTTTGAAAGCTAGCTCAAGCTCGGGATCGTCGTGGAGTGTCATCACACTATCGATATCTATTTTGGTACCTTGAAAGAAAACTTGTATTTATTACTTATGACATGTATAGTCTAGCTTGATATGGTTGATCTTGAATTTTGCATATATGTATAGCCATGCGAAAATGGCTAGATTATGTTGTTAATAGTTATGAATATACGGTTGTAGTATAAGTTCATTTTGAGAAGTATGATATATATTTGTGTTATGTTTGGTATTTGATTTCGGTTGAAATTATGGACATAAATGTGGCTTATGATTAGATCATTTTAGTAAACTTGATATATGATTGATGGACGAATTTTGATTGTGGTTATTTTTAACTTATTATTGGATTGTATAAATTGTAAAATGAATTGGTGTGAAAGTGGTAAATGATGTGATGAAATAAATATGTATACTTATGCTTATGATAAAATTAATTGTGGTTTGGCTATCTGGATTCGGTTTGTAATGACAGGTATATACGTATGCTATGCATGAATGTTTAGTTATATAGGACCGATTTTTATATAGCCCTTGTGTTGATCGAAATTGGTTAAAATTGAAATGGCGTTTGTACGCATTGGGCTATATGCATAAATGGTATTAAAAGTATACTTGACCATATTGTAAGTTACAAATGCAATATATGTATATAAATTTTAAGTGGCATAATAGGCACTTAAGTTGAAGTTGCTAAAAGAGATGTTAGATATTTGGTTAATGATACGAATTGGTAAGATTAGTTGTGGCTTATTTATAAAATGATTATATGCAATTATTGTGGAAATACATACCTAGTTGTAATTTAGGTAATTCAAATATCATATTATTTTTAGTTATACTGGTTTAAATCTTGTAAATATGAAATACGTGTAAAAATTGATTTTGTGGTACAACAATTTAATTCAAATATTTAGAGTAGACCAAAATATTGAGTTTACAGTATTATAAATAATAAAAATTGAATGTTTTTATTAGTTAAGCATTTCATTCATGATAATTGACTTTTAAATTCTATAGAATAATTGTTATTTAATTCTAGAGTTTATTTAGGACAATTAAGTATGAGATGAATTTCATGACTGTGTTAAATTGTGTTATATCTAGTAATTCCTCATAATCCTATTCTGGCGACAGCTAAGGGTTAAGGGTGTTACAATTTGATTGGTATCAGAGCTACGATTTAGTCGATTCTAGGACTAACGTAACGCGTGTAAGTCTAGCTATACATGCCATATTTTTATACTACGTTAGTGTGATGATTCCTGACATATAAAAATGTGTTTTCGTATAATAAACGGATCCCAATCGAGCCGTTACAGATGATGTGGAAAGTAATGAACCCGGTCCCATTCAAGGGATAGTGCAAATTGACTCAAGACCAATATTGAGTAGCTGTGAGAGAGAGGCTAAATAATCCTTTTTCCAAATGATGAACGAGTGGTTCGCGGAGTTCGTACGAATGAAGTCGACTCAATCTCCACCCCCACCTAATCCCCCTCAGACTTCTGTAGTGCCTCCGGTTATGAATCCGATTATGATGAATAAGCCTCCAGTCGATAAAATTTGAAAATATTAGGCCGAAGAGTTCAGGGCCTGTAATGATGGTGATGCTGAGAGAGCCGATTTTTGGCTCAAGAATACCATTCGAGTGTTTGATGAAATGTCTTGCACTCCCGATGAATGTGTTAAATGTGTCGTTTCTTTGTTGAGAGATGCAGCCTATCAATGGTGGAAAACTCTGATTTCTGTTTTTTCGAAAGAACGAATTACCTGGGTTTTCTTTCAATCTGAATTCTGGAAGAAATAAATTAGGTAGAGATTTATTGGTCAAAAGCGAAAAGAATTTCTTGAGCTTAAATAGGGTCGTATGACCATTAGGAAATACGAGCAAGAATTTGTTCGACTGAGTCGATATACACGTGAATGTGTATCTACCAAAGAAATAATGTGTAAAAGATTCGAAGATGGTCTGAATGAAGATATTTGCCTGTTAGTCGGTATTCTGGAGGTAAAAGAGTTTATTGTACTTGTTGGTCGAGCATGCAAAGCTGAGGAACTCGGTAAAGAGCAAAGAAAAGCTGATTCTGAAGTTAGAGATGTGAGAAAGAGACCCTCAAGTAAATCATTTCTATTTGCATCAAAGAAATTTCGAGATGATTATAGCCATTCAAAGGCTATTGTGGGACATTTGAACAGAGATCGTGCTAGATCAAATTCGAGCTTTAAAGCTCCTGCTACGTCAGTTGCAAGTGTTGGAAATGTTCAATCCGATTGACCTAAGTGCAAGCATTGTGGTAAAAGACATCTGGGAAGTTGTAGATTAAATGATCGAGCTTGCTTTAGAAGTGGATCATTCGACCATTTTATCCGTGATTGTCCTGAGTTGGCTAAACAAGATACAGTACAAAATTTAGGACCGAATAATACTGTAGCTAGAGGGAGACCACCCAGAGGTGTTGAGAATGGAAGTGGGAGCCAGAGAACGACCAAAGATACAGCTTTAAGGTCTGAAGCCAGAGCACCTACTCGAGCATACACTATCCGCGCTCGTGAATAAGCGTCGTCTCCAGATGTTATTACCGGTACTTTCACTCTTTATGATACTAATGTTATTGCATTGATTGATCCTAGATCGACACATTCTTATGTATGTAAGACTTTAGTATCCAGTAAGACTTTACCTGTAGAGTCTACTAAGTTTGTGATTAGAATATCGATAAGGTATGCAAGAATTGCCCGTTGATGATTCGAGATTAATGTTTTCCGGCTGATTTGATGTTGTTACCATTTGACGAGTTTGATATAATTCTGGGTATGGATTGGCTAACGTTTCATGATGTTGTTGTGAACTGTAAATGGAAGACTATTGATTTGCGATGCTAGAATGGTGAGATAATTTAGATCAAGTCTATTGATTTGAATGGTTTACCGGCAGTGATTTCTTCGATGTTAGCTCAAAAATATGTGAGAAAAGGTTGTAAATCTTATTTTGCTTATGTACTTGACTCTCAAGTGACCGAAAAGAAGATTGAATCTGTACGAATTGTGTCTGAGTATACGGATGTATTTCTTAAAGAGTTACCGAGTTTGCCGTCGATCCGAAAGGTAGAGTTTGGTACTGAATTAGTGCTGGGAGCAACTCCAATTTTGATAGCTCCATATAGATTGCCTCTGACCGAGTTGAAAGAATTAAAGTCTCAGTTGCAAGAATTGACAGATAGAGGGTTCGCTAGACCTAGTTTTTCACTTTGGGGTGCTCCGATCCTGTATGTGAAAAAGAAAGATGGCACGATGAGAATGTGCATTGATTACTGTCAGCTGAAAAAAGTGACTATAAAGAAAAAATATCCTTTGCCCAGAATTAACGATTTGTTTGATCAGTTGAAAGGTGCTACTGTATTTTCAAAGATAGATCTAAGATCGGGATATTATTAGCTACGAGTAAAAGACTTCGATGTGCCAAAAACTGCTTTCTGAACGAGGTATAGGCACTATGAGTTTCTGGTTATGCCTTTCGGACTTACTAATGCACCTACCGCTTTTATGCATTTAATGAATCGGATCTTCAGACAGTATCTAGATCGATTTGTGGTAGTGTTCATTGATGATATTTTGATTTATTCTCATGATGAATCTGAGAATGCCGAACAACTGAGAATAGTACTACATACTTTGTGGGATAAATAGTCGTATACGAAGTTTAGTAAATGTGAGTTTTGGTTGTGAGAAGTCAGTTTTCTGGGACATGTATTAGCCTCGGGTATTCGGGTTGATCCGGGCAAGATTTCGGCAATATTAGATTGGAAACCTCTGAGAAGTGTTTAAGAAGTTTGAAGTTTTCTACGACTTGCCAGTTACTATAGACGATTTGTAAAAGGTTTCTCTATGATTGCAACCCTAATGATGAGAATACTGCAGAAAGATGTTAAATTTGAGTGGTCAGAGAGGTGCCAGAAAAGTTTTGATTAGTTGAAATCTTTGTTAACAAAAGCTCCAAAGCTAGTTCAACCAGAGTCGGGTAAGGACTTTGTAATCTATAGTGATGCATCCTTGAATGGTTTGGGCTGTGTTTTAGTGCAGGAAGGCAAAGTCATAGCTTATGTCTCGAGACAGTTAAAGCGGCATGAAAAGAATTATCCGACACACGATCTGGAATTGGCAGCTATTGTATTTGCATTGATGATTTGGCGTCACTATCTATTCGGTGAGAAATGTCATGTCTATTTTGATCACAAAAGCTTAAAATATTTGATGACTCAGAAAGATTTGAATCTACTACAGCGAAGATGGTTAGAGTTGTTAAAAGATTACGAGCTAGTGATTGACTACCATCTGGGGAAAGCCAGTGTTGTTGCTGATGCTTTGAGTCGAAAATCTCTGTTTGCCCTACGTACAATTAACACTCATTTGGCCCTATCCGATGACGGTTCGATTGTAATTGAGATGAAAGTGAAACCATTATTCTTACAGCAGATTTATGATGCTCAAAAGGTTGATAATGAGATACTAGCAAAACGAGTTCAATGTGAATTGAATAATGATTCAGGGTTTCAATTTGATTCTGAGGGTTGTTTGAGATTTAAAGATCGGATTTGTGTTCCGAGAAATCCAGAATTGATTCAGATGATTTTGAATGAAGCTCACAGGAGTAGACTATCAGCAGATTCGGGAAGTACGAAAATGTATAACGATTTGAAACAACTTTATTGGTGGCCTGGTATGAAGCGTGATATCTGTAAATTTGTTTCAAAATGTTTAGTCTGTCAGCAAGTCAAAGCTGAGCATCAAGTACCGTCTGGGTTATTGCAGTCGATAATGATTCTCGAGCAAAAATGGGACAGAATCATGATAGATTTTGTATCGGGGTTGCCTTTGTCACCAAGTAAGAAAGATTCAATCTGGGTAGTGGTTGATAGACTAACGAAATCGGCTCATTTCATTCTGGTACGCATGAAATTTTCGCTTGATAAGCTTGCTGAATTGTATATCTCTCAGGTTGTAAGATTGCACGAAGTACCTATTTCTGTTGTTTCGGAGATCCAAGGTTCACATCGGGGTTATGGAAGAAACTACAAGATGCATTAGGTACGAAGCTACATTTTAGCACTTCTTTTTACCCATAGACGGATGGTCAATCCGAGAGAATTATTCAGATGCTCGAGGATATGTTGAGATGTTGCATTCTTGAGTTTAAAGGTACGTGGGAACGATACATACCACTGATTGATTTTGCGTATAATAATAGCTTTCAATTGAGTATAAAAATGTCACTTTATGAGGCTTTGTACGATAGCAAATGTCGAACACCTTTGTATTGGACTGAGCTTAGTAAGAATAAGATACACGGGGTCGATTTGATCAAAGAGACTAAACAGAAAGTGAAAGTGATTCGCGATAGTCTGAAAGCAGTGTTAGACCGTCAGAAATTGTATACAGAGTTGAAACGGAAAGATATTGAGTTTCAAATCGGGGATAAAATCTTTTTGAAAGTCTCACCGTGGAAGAAAATAACCTGATTTGGTCGTAAAGGTAAACTGAGTTTGAGATTCATTGGGCCGTATGAGATTATTGAGCGTATCGGCCCGATTGCTTACAGATTGCTGTTGCCACCTGAGTTAGAAAATATTCATCATTTTTTCCACATATCGATGCTTCGACGATATCGATTTGATCTCTCCCATGTAATTTCACCGTCTGAGATTGTAATTAAATGGGATATGACATACGAAGAAGAACCGATCCAGATTTTACATTGAGCGGTTAAGGAGTTGAGGAATAAGAAAATTTCTTTAGTGATAGTCTTGTGGATCGTGATGGGGTAGAAGAAGGTATGTGGGAGCCCGAGGATGCTTTGAGAGAACAATACCTAAACCTTTTCGCCGGTAAAATTTTCAAGGACGAAAATCCCTAAGGGGAGAGTTGTAACAACCCGGTTTAGACCCTAGTCGGACAGTGGTTTCTGGACCACAAATCTGAGTCAGAAAAATATTTTAATATTATTTTCTGTGCTTATAGTATATGAATTGACATGTGTGAAATTTCTGTGATTTAATTTATCCATTTGTGTATTTAATTTGCGAAAAAAGGGTAAATCCCATAAAAAGTAAAAGTGACATTCTCATTGTTAATATGTTAATTTGTTATGATTTGATATATATGAAGTCCTTAAAAGGTTAATAAGCCATTATAAGGTTAGTGGACATTTATGTCCATGATGTAAGTGTTTTAAATTAATATATCATTAAGGTTAAAATGGTAAAAGGTAAATAAAATAAAACACAAAATGCCATGCATTTGACTTTGTTTTTGCCGAAACTTGAAGAAAAAGGAAGGCATTTTTTGTTTTAAGCATTCGGCACCTTGGAAGCTAAAATTTGATATGTATTTTGCTTGGTTTTTGATAATTTTTATGTTTTTGAGAACGTTGCTTCGTATTCTAGCTAGCCCATGTCCTAATTATTGAATTTGTTGTGTATTCTGTGAATTGCCATTGATGGGGAATTATTTTTTTTGTTGTTTGATGATGAAAAATAAATATTTGTTGATAGATTATTAAATTTTGTTAAGTAACTTTTGATAATAATCTAAATTAGGGATTTATTTGTGAAAATGAAAAATTGAGGGGCTAAAATGTTAAATAAATGAAATATATGGGCTTATATGAGCTATAGGAATATTCGGCCAAGCTTGAATATTGTTAAATTATGTGTATTTTGTGTTTTGTGCAATAGGGACTAAATTGTGAAAAATGTGAAATGTTAGGGGCTAAAATGTAATTTGCCCATTTATTTGTTTTTGGAATAAATTTGAATGAAATTTGTTATTAAATAGCCAAATTTGAATTTATATAGATCAAGAACAAAAGAAAACAGAATTAGATCGGGGAAAATCGAAAGTGGTCGAGTAGTCGATTCCATCCGCTTGTCTTCGTCCGAGGTAGGTACATAAGTAATTAAATATCGTTAAATTGAATATTTATATTTTATAAGTTCCGAATTGAATTATTACAAATATAAGGGTATATGCCGAATTGAATTAAACATGGGAGTATTATTTATGAGTTTGAATCGATCAAATTACGACGTCCGAAAGTCTTGTACGAACCTTAGGAATAGATAGGATAGTTATGTAATGACATAGGATTCTGATAAGTGATTATGTGTAAGACTACGTCTGGGATGTTGGCATCGATTTGTGATTTACGTGTAAGACCATGTCTTGGACATCAGCATCGTATACGAGTTCGTGTAAGACCCTGTCGGGGATAGTGGCATCGATATTTGATTTTATGTAGGACCACGTCTGGGACATTGGCATTGTATGAGCTTTTCGAGTTATCCAAGTATCCTATTTAATTCCAAAGGGTTCAATAGGCAATATCGAGTTAAGATCGAATGTGGAAATGAGCTAAATGGTTCAGGCACGTACAAAGTTAAATGATTATGAAAGCAAAGTAAGTATAGTTATTTGAGATGAAGATATGGAATATTTATATTAGAAATAGGTAAGTTGTATGTACATGTGACTATTCATATTCGGCCAAATAGAAAAATGTAGTTAATGTTCATATTATACTTTATTTGCTTATGGCTTACTAAGCTTCCCAAGCATACTTTGTGTGTGCTTATCTGTTGTTTTATAGATTTTGAAAGCTAGCTCGAGCTCGGGATCGTTGTGGAACGTCATCACACTATCGATATCTATTTTGGTACCTTGAAAGAAAACTTGTATCTATTACTTATGACATGTATAGTCTAGCTTGATATGGTTGGTCTTGAATTGTGCATATATGTATAGCCATTCGAAAATGGCTAGATCATGTTGTTAATAATTATGAATATGCGGTTATAGTATAAGTTCATTTTGAGAAGTATGATATATATTTCTGTTATGTTTGGTATTTGATTTCGGTTGGAATTATTGATATAAATGTGGCTTATGATTAGATCATTTTAGTAAACTTGATATATGATTGATGGACTAATTTTGATTGTGGTTTATTTTTGACTTATTATTGGATTGTATAAATTGTAAAATGAATTGGTGTGAAAATGGTAAATGATGTGATGAAATAAATATGTATACTTATGCTTATGATATAATTAATTGTGGTTTGGCTATCTGGAGTCAGTTTGTAATGACAAGTATATACGTATACTATGCATGAATGTTTAGTTATATAGGACCGATTTTTATATAGCCCTTGTGTTGATCGAAATTGGTTCAAATTGAAATGGTGTTTGTATGCATGAGGCTATATGCATAAATGGTATTAAAAGTATACTTGACCATATTGTAAGTTACAAATGCCATATATGTATATAAATTTTAAGTGGTACAATAGGCACTTAAGTTGAAGTTGCTAAAAGAGATGTTAGATATTTGGTTAATGATACGAATTGGTAAGATTAGTTGTGGCTTATTTATAAAATGATTATATGCAATTATTGTGGAAATATATGCGTTTGGTGCAAGGTGTAATACATACCTAGTTGTAATTTAGGTAATTCAAATATCATATTATTTTTAGTTATATGGTTTAAATCTTGTAAATATGAAATATGTGTAAAATTGATTTTGTGGTACAACAATTTAATTCAAATATTTAGAGTAGACCAAAAATATTGATGTGATTGAATTGATGATGCATGGTTCATTTGTGTATTATAAATAATAAAACTCGAATGTTTTTACTAGTTTAGCATTTCATTCGTGATAATTAACTTTTAAATTCTATAGAATAATTGCTATTTAATATTAGAGTTTGTTTAGGACAATTAAGTATGAGATGAATTGCATGATTGTGTTAAACTGTGTTATATCTAGTAATGCCTCATAATCCTATTCCGGCGACGGATATGGGTTAAGGGTGTTACACTAGAAATAGCTTGGAAGAAATTCGGGACTAATTTGAAACAAAACAGAAAGTCTAAAAAAAAGATGCAAGAATTTGAAAACAAGGGTCACACGACCGTTTGGCCAGGGTGTCTGGAATCATCCTAGGCCGTGTAACAGTCGAACAATGGACACATGGCTGTGTCCCAGCCTGTGTCCTCACTCGTGTAACTCAATGAGTAGGGTCACACAGTTGTGTGCCAGTGTGTAACTCACTGACTTGTACACTGAGAAACTCTCAGATGACACACAGCCGTATCGCCAGGATGTGTGTCTCTTATGGCTGTGTCACAAGTTTGTGTCTCATGCCGTGTGAACCCAAAATTGACCTAAAATCAAACCATTTCATGCATAACTTCTCAAACCACTTAAGCATACATTTAATGGGTTCAAACACCATTCAATATTTCATAAACATACCATTTCAAGCATCCTAAATCACTAAACTAATGTGCCATTCAAAGGCACCACAAACATACCAAAGCATCAACTATCAAAACTTGCCATTTTGTTCAAACATAATAACCTAATTTAAAAACTTACCAAAACGTATCACAATTACCACTTTCAAGCTAATACAAGCATAACAAAATATCATACCTTTCAATTACTCTAAAGTAGTCAAAAAGACCTTACTCAACAAGCATTATATGTTCATCAACTAAACATATACTTCAAAGGTGTAACATTCTAAATCAACCATTTTGTACATCCATAACCATAAATACAAAAGACTTATACATGTCATTATAAACCTTGGACAAAATGCTAAAAAACTACCAAAAAGATTGTTGGATAGTATGATAGGTCTTCGACGAGCTTTCAACCAAATCGAGCTTCCGAAGATTTATAAAATAAAGAATGTAACAACCCATTTCTCTGTGGTGTCGGAACAGTGGTTACGGGGCCAAAAATCTAACGTGTGAGCCTTAAATATTTACTATTTAATATTTACGAGTCAAATCTGGTATTAAAATAAATTTTGAATTGACAATTTATGCTATTAGAAAGAATAATTATGTTCAAGTGGTATGACCCTAAAGTCAAGTGGTTTTAGAAAATGAGGTATAGAAACCTAATTTTTATAAACCTAGCCATAAATATTTTATTAAATATTTATAGAGTGTTATTAAGGTCGCAATTAAATTTGGTTAAGAAATTTTAATGTTTAGATGGGTAATTAAGCGAAAAGGACTAAATCGTAATAGTTGAAAAAGTCAATCGCTATTAGTTTAAAGGTGTTAATTTATTAAAGAAACATGATTGGATGGCCTTAATTGGTAAATTAATCATTCTTAAGATAGTGGGACGGTTTCAGCTTTAATTACTTTTAATTTTATATGTTTTATATTTTATATTTTATTATTAAAATAAAATAATAATGTTAAAATATGAAACATGAAAGCCATCTTTTTATTTTCTCCTTTCTTGGACCGAACCACTATTGTTAAAGAGCTTGGAGCTTTGGTCTTTTTCTTCCCTTGCATGTTATGCTCTCAAGGTCCGTTTTTAGTTATTTTTACATTTTTGAAATCGTTGCAGCTTAATCTAGCTAACTCGGGGATCAATTTGATAAATTTTTAAATGTTTAGAATTTTATCATTGATGAATTTGAGATGTTCTTGAAAGTTTATGGTAGAATCTTAAGCTTGGTTGCTATATAAGTCTATTTTGTAAAGTAGTTTTTGGTAATTTTAATGTTTAAAGACTAAAATGTAAAATTAGTAAAAGTAAAATGACTTCTTTGTGAAATAACAACAAATATGGGTTGTAATAGGGTTCAACAAAATTCGCTAAACTTGAAATTTAATAAAGATGGTTAATTTGCATGTTTTGGATTTAGGGACTAAATTTTAGAAAAGTAAAATATTAGGGTAATTTTGTAAAAATATCAAAAGGACTTAATTGCATAAAATGAATTGATTTTTTCTGTTAGAATTAGTGAATTGATGGCATTATTATTTTATATCAAGAACGAGTGAAAAATTTGAGGAGAAAAGGAAATTATCAAATGGCTTATTGTACTTAATTGTTGCTGCAATTTAGTCTGATAAGTTTGTATGAACTATAATCACTTAAATGTTGTTTAAATTGAATTTTTATTATGTTATTTGAATTAAATGAATCAAAATATAAATGTTTCAAAGCTATGATGAATTGACGGATATTGAACCCCGGTTGAACCTTAGGAATTCTTAAGATACAAATGACATGTCATTAGGGATTTCATGGTTTGGGTGTTGGTCTTGAATGTCCTACCGATGGCTGAGCTCCTGTATTTGTTGTGGATTCAACTCGTGTGAGTAGGCCCATTTCACAGCTCGTGTGAGCATTGATGTAAAGGAAAGGTTACAGTTATATGTAAAGGCACACTTCGTGTGAGCTTTCCTGAGCATCTGATGTAATTCTAGATGGTTCAACGGCTAAGAAAAGGAATGGAATGATAAGTAACTCAATGGAAAGTTTCATGGCTTTATGAAAGGTTTGACGTGTATGTAAGGTATCTTATAAAATCTATTCATGTTATAAATGGGTTCGTATGATTTGTCAATGGATCTACTAATATGTGAGCTGGATGATGTTTGAATAGACTTATAACAAACTCATGGTAATGAAAATGGTAAGTAAACAAATGGAATGAATCATGATCGTATGGTAACGTTGATGAATTAAATGTTATGTTTATACATGGTTGATTTCTGATGTATCATCAACAAGTATACTAACTAGTGAGCTTGATGTGTAATATAGGCTTTTATTAAGCTTATGACATTGGTAAAGGCTTATACTTATTCTATAAGTTTCATTACTGAAATGGTATGTTATGTTTAAAGATTATACGAGCTTGCTAAGCACTCGTTGCTTATGTAGTTATTTTACTTTGTTTTATAGATTTTTCGGAGGCTCGATCTGTTGGAATCTTTTCGGAGACCTATCACACTATCTAGCAATCAAGTCGATAGTTTTTTAGTGATTTGGCTAAGGTTTATAATAGCATGTATAGGGTGTTTGTAATGGTATTATGGTATATGTGTTAATGAAGTTATGGCATGTTTAATCTTTCGATAACTATGTTGGTTTAGTACACTTTGATTCTTTATCAAGTTATGTTGTTTGGTTGCTTTAAAGTGCTTATTTATGAGGTTATCTTGGCATGTTGGTGATGATTTGAAAATGGGTACTTGTGACATGTTTTAGTTCATATTTGAACTAGGTTATTATGGATAGAAATGGCATTATTAACATGTATGGGCGATAGACTTGTAATGCTTGTTAAGTTAAGTCCCTTTGATCACTTTTAGGTAATTGTTATGCATGGCCTTTTGGCATTTTGATGTTGGCTTGGAAAGGGTGGTTTCTGATGTGTTTTAGGCACATAATGGAATTAGGCCTTTATTTATGGAATGAAGCAATGTTAACATGTTTTGTTAAATGGTGTTTAGATGTATTTGTGGTGCCTTTGAATGACATATTGGTTAGGTGATTTATGATGCTTGAAATGGCATGTTTATGCAAATTTTGAATGGTGTTTGAGCCCTTGAATGTGTGCTTAAATGGTTTGACAAGTTATGTATGAAATGGAATGAAAATGGCTTCATGTCAGGTTAATTTTGGGCTCACACGGTCTAAGACATGGGCGTGTGTCTCAGCCATGTGAGGCATACGGCTTGGCGACACAGCCGCGTGTCATCTAAGAATTCCTTAGTATGCAAGTCAATGAGTTACACGGACTGGCACACGGGTTGTGGGGCAACTCAGAGAGTTACACGGCCTGACACACGGGCATCTGACACGGTCGTGTGGCCCTACTCAGTGAGTTACACGTGTGGGGACACGGTCGTGTGTCCTTTGTTCGAAAGTTACACGGCTGTGTGACACCTATTTTTTCAATTTTTGCAACTTTTTCTAAAAACTTCTATTTTGTTTCAAATTAGTCCTGAATTGTTTCTAAGCTATATTTAGGGCCTTGAAGGCTCGATTTAGGGACAAAGTGCATGTGTATGACTAGTTTATTATATTTTTCATTTGTTTAAATATTATAATGAAATATGTTTTCAATTGTATGGTAATACTTCGTAACCCTAATTCGGTGACGGAGACGGGTTAGGGATGTTATAAAGAAAATAAACTACGTAAGCAACGAGGGCTAAGCTCGTATAAACTTTAAACATAACTTACCATTTCAATGTTACAAAACATAAATTATACATAATACAACACCAATGCCATAAGCTTAACAAAGCCTAATCAACATCACCAACTCACAAGTTAGTATATCAATCCAAAACATAATTGAAATCAACTATAAGACATGTAAATTTCTATATTACAAAATTATTTAGTTCATAAATCCTTTCACTAAGTCATGATTCAATCCATTTGCATACTTACCATTTCGTTCCATGCCCGTTGAACCATCTAGACTTACATCGGATACTCGGGAAAGCTCACAGAAAGTGTGCCTTTACATACAATTGTAACCTTTCCTTTACATAAATGCTTACACGAGCCGTGTGCCAGGCTGTGTGGTTGGTTGTGTCACTCATTGTTCATCGATTTAGGGCCACACGGGTAAGGCACACGGGCGTGTGTCTAGGCCATGTGTGGCCATGTTTAGTGTAGGGTTCACACGGGTAACAGACACGAGCATATGTCTATGCCGTGTAACTTACTGTTTGTGACTTAGGATTACACAACTAGGCACATGGGTGTGTACCTAGGCTGTGGGAGTGACATGGGCAAGGACACAGGTGTGTGTTCAAGCCATGTAACTCACTGTTTACATTTTAGAACCACACGGGTGTGTGTCCAGGCTGTGTGGCATATAAATAGGGTCCAAATCTCGTTTTTGAGGCCGTGAGTGTCGTCCAACACTAACACGGACCTCTACAATGTATGAATGATCTGAATTTGATTGTGTGAGAACTATTTATGCTCCATAACTGACATATGGATAACATAACTGTTTGTATACTTTAGTGACTATTTTTGACACTGAACTGTATTACATATTTTGTGGATACTTTTACTCTGCATTTGCATGGGTTGAGATTTTGTGAAGAAGGAAGTAATTTGTTCTGAATTGGTGGCTAAGCCATAATGTGTATAAATGTGAATCTGGAGCATTGCTGCATTTTTGATCTAGCAGCTAAGCTACGTCTCTGTAAACGTGTCAGATAGACACTCTATAGTGTGTAAGGTTGGTTGGGCATTTAATGCCTTTAACGGTGCGTTGGGATGGTCGAAGATGGTGTGTAGAGGTTTGGGGTAGGAACAACTACATATGAATATGAAATTGCTTCTGTTTATGTAACTGATCTGTTTGTATCTGAAATGAAATGGCTTCTGTTGCTTAATCGAATATTAGGATTCGAGAATTATCTTTCAAATGTATTTCAATTGAATGAACGTCTTTTATGCACTGAGTTCACAACTCATTTATTTATTGATTGGATTTTAGGTGGTTTTCAAACTTGAATTGGTCGGCGTTGCCGGAGCTCGATCAAGTTTTTATCTTTATTTTAGAAACTACTATTAGGAAATTAAGTAATTCTATGATATTATGATGTTTGGAAAGATTGCATATTTAGTTAATTGATGTGTGGATATTAAATGATGAATGGTTCATTTTGACTGCGTTATAAATGTGGTTTTTTAGTATCGTTGATGTAATTCTCTAGACTTGGTTTGGACGTCTAAGTCGTGTTTAGGGTGCTACATTTAGTGGTATTAGAGCCAGGTTAGTCAAAACTCGGACTGTGTTTGGGCTCATAATGTGTGATAAAAAGTTGTTAAAGGAGAATATGATGTCTGAGTTAATCTGAAAACTAAAATAGTAGTAAATGACCGAGCCTTCGACTCCGAACCTGTAAGTATTCCTTTTCTGTTGTAATGTTTAATTGGAACATCATATTACATAAATTGTTATGTGGTTAAATACTTTGATGTGAGCTGGTGGATTATTCTGATGAAAGTCTGAATTGATCTGTGCACTCTGACATTGTAGATAGATTACTTTTATGAGTTCGTGCAGTAGTCGTGGACGAGAAACTTGTGGGCGCCAAGGAGGAGCTCAAGCAACGTCATCCTTTATGGGTAGTATGCCCAACCTGGAGACCAGCAAGACAGTTGGTACTCCTATTGCTGAGATAGAGTCCCAGACTCCAACGGTCAGGGATGATGCACTGTCTCAGGCTATGATTCAAGCACTGGAGAGGGTCGTAGTGCCATATCTAGATTACGAGGCTGAAGGTCGGTTACTAAACGACTCTGGTCGAATGGGGCTGAATTGTTTAGGGGCGTCATAGAAGTCGCTCCTACTATTGATAAATATTGGCTCGAGGCTACCGAGTATATCATAACTAATCTCGACTGCACTCCCACTCAAAAATTAAGGGGTGTGGTGTCCCTACTGTATGGTAATTACCTTACACATGATCTTGAGTTGACTGCGGTCGTGTTTGCTCTGAAGATCTAGAGGCACTATCTGTATGGTGAAATGTGTATCATTTACACGATCATAAGAGCCTCAAATATCTGTTAACTCAAAAGGAGTTAAACCTTCATCAACGTAAGTGAGTCGAGTTACTTAAGGATTATGACTGCACGATAGAGTATCATCCGGGTAAGGCTAATGTGGTAGATGATGCCCTTAGCCATAGAACGATGACTGATCTGAGATTACAGGTTAAACCGACTTGGGTTGAGCAGATTTGAGTTGAACAGTTGAGTGATGAGTCCTTAGTTCAGCAACCGCAACAGGTTGGTTCGAACAAAACTTCTAATTTCAGCATGAACAACGATAAGGTTTTATGTTTCAGAGGTTAGATTTGTGTGCCTAATGACAAAGAGTTGAGACAGTCGATCCTCTACTGGTGGCTTAGATTGAAACGGGAGGTAGTTGCTTTTGTGTCCCACTATTTGACGTTCCAAGAGGTTAAGGCTGAACATCAGTTGCCTTTCGGTCTGCTTCAGCCAGTTAAGATTCCTCAATGGAAGTGGGAACGTGTAACGATGGATTTTGTTAGTGGGTTGCCTTTAACCCCCACTAAGAAAGATTCAGTTCAGGTCATCGTTGATCGGCTGACCACATCTGCTCACTTCATACCTATCCGAACAGTTTATTCCCTATAGAAGTTAGCTAAACTGTATATTACTGAAATTGTGAGACTGCACAGGATTCCAGTCTCAATTATCTCTGATAGAGATCCGCGATTCACATTTCGATTTTGGAATAAAATTTATGAGGCTTTAGGCACCTAGCATAATTTTAGTATTGCGTATCATCTTCAGACCAACGGACAGTCTAAGCGAGTTATTCAGATTCTAGAGGATATGCTTCGGGGTTGTGTAATAGACTTTCAGGATAGTTGGGAGGATTATCTATCATTGGCTAAGTTTGCATACAATAATAGCTTCGAGTCTAGTATTCAGATGGCACCCTACGAGGCCTTGTATGGTCATAGATGCTGTAGTCCTCTATGTTGGATGGAATTAAGTGAACATCAGGTTTTGGGTCTTGAGCTAGTTTCTGAAACTGAGAACAATATGAAATTGATTAAAGGTTGACTGAAAGTCACCTCTGATTGACAGAAGTCTTATACTGATTTAAAAAGAAAAGATATTTAATTTTTTGTAAGTGATCAAGTGTTTCTAAATGTGTCACTGTGGAAAAAGGTTCTCCGATTTGGACGCAAGGGCAAGTTGAGCCTGAGGTTCATTGGACCTTACTGCATTTTGAAACATGTTAGACCTGTTGCGTATCAACTAGCATTCCCGCCGGAGTTAGAGTGAATTCATGATGTGTTTCATGTCTCAATGTTAAGACGCTATCGGTCTGATCCGTTGCATATTGTTCCTATCGACGAGATCAAGTTACGATCGAGTTTAACATTCGAGGAGGAACCTGTTAAGATCATAGAATGTTATGTTAAATTACTAAGGAAGAAAAATATTCCTCTGGTGAAGGTTCTGTGGCGGAACCATGGCACCGAGGAAGCCATGTGGGAACCTGAAGAATCGATCCGACGATAGTACCCGTATATGTTTGAATCAGGTAATTTCAAGGCTGAAATTCCATTTAGGAGGAAGAGTTGTAATGCCCCAAATTTTGAGAATTGAATGGTAAAAATCTACAGTAATTAGATTTATGTATTTCTAGTTCAGTGCTCTACTTTTGTGTTTAAGGTCTAGAGTTTGAGTTGCATCGTTAAATTTTTTATTATTTTTAAAACAACCCCTATCCATGCTTTACATAGTTAAGTGAGATTCTGTGTAAATTTGTGTTAAGAATGAGCCTGCTGGCTCATTGGTTAAGCAATTGTCTGTATTTTGTCTGGCCCCAAGTTTGAATCTCATCGTATGCATTAGGAAAATTTTTGCTTGTTGTTGGAAGTACGCTGGTGGTTAAGAGAAAAAATTATTATTTTTTAAACGTTCTTTTATTCTCCCTTCTTCTTTCTCTTTTCTTTCTTTTTTTTCCTTGTTATTTTCTTTCTTTTTACTCCTTCGATTTCACTTTTTCAATTGCGTTCGACAAGTGAACATCGAAATCATTAAAACCCCTAAGTTGTTCGAAGATTTCTATGTAAGTTTTGTCGAAAAATCTTAAGCCTCTACGAAGTTTCGTTAGTTTCTATTTGTATTGCTAAATTGAGAATTCTCTAATTGTTTGCGTAAACTCTCTGATAATTTGTTGTTTTTGTTTCCTTAGGCTTGAGTACGGAAGGAGGTAGTCCTTCGCGTGTTGTGTCGATTTAGTGTTGTTGAATTATCGATAAGCATTCGTCGTTAGAAGCTTAGCGTCGAGGTTTCGATGTCCTTAGTTGAGTGTTAATGTATGCAATAATTTATCGTTTTAGTCATTTGATTGGTTGTTGAATGGTTAAATTAGGTTCTGGGACTTCTCTATGTTGATTCTACTGCAAAACGAGATCAGGTGCGTATCAAAAACCTCAATTTTTACGAATTTGGGTCGCTAGAAAACGTGACGGTCAATGCCACATGGCCAGGCACATGGGCTTGTGCCTAGGCCGTGTTGGCCGTGTAACTCATTGTTCATCGATTTGGGGCTACAAGGGCAAGGCACTCGGGCGTGTGTCAGGGCCGTGTGTGGCCATGTTAAGTGCAGGGTTCACACGGGGAATATACATGGGCATGTGTCTAAGCCGTGTAACTTACTGTTTACGACTTAGTACCACATGGCCAGGGACATGGGTGTGTGCCCAAGCCGTATGAGTCACACGGGCAAGGACACGGGTGTGTGTCCATGCCGTGTAACTCACTGTTTATGTTTTGGAACCATACCGGCAGGGGACACAGGCGTGTGTTTAGGCCGTGTGGCATATAAATAGGGTCTAAATCTCGTTTTTGATGCCGTGAGTGTCGTCCAACACTAACGCGGACCTCCACAATGTATGAATGATCTGAATTGATTGTATGAGAACTCTCTGATGCTCTATAACTGACATATGGATAACATAACTATTTGTATATTGTAGTGACTATTTCTGACACTGAAGTGTATTACATATGTTGTGGATACTTTTACTTTGCATTTGCATGGGTTGGGATTTTGTAAAGAAAGAAGTAATTTGTTCTGAATTGGTGGCTAAGCCATGATGTGTATAAATGTGAATCTGGCGCATTACTATATTTCGATCTAGGAGCTAAGCTGCATTTCTGTAAATGTGTCAGATAGACACTCTACGGTGTATAGGGTTAGTTGGGCATTGAACGCCCTTAACGGTGTGTTGGGATAGTCGAAGATGGTGTGTAGAGGTTGGGGGTAGGAACAACTGCATATGAATCTGAAACTATTTATGTTTATGTAACTGATCTGTTCTGTATCTAAACTGAAATGGCTTCTGTTGCTTAATCGAATCTTGGGATTAAAGAATTATCTTTCTATATTTCAATTGAATGAACGTATTTTATGCACTAAGTTTACAACTCATTTATTTACTGATTGGATTTCAGGTGGTTCTCAAACTTGAAGGGGTCGGGGCCACGGTAGCTCGATCAAGCTTTTATCTTTCTTTTAAATACTACTATTAGGAAATTCAATAGTCTATGATATTATGATGTTTTGAAAGATTGCATACTTAGTTAATTGCTGTGTGGATATTAAGTGATGAATGGTTCATTTTTTCTGCGTTATAGATGTGGTGTTTTTAGTATAGTTGATGTAATTCTCTGGACTTGATTTGGACGTCTAGGCTGGGTTTAGGATGTTACATAAAATGTTACAAAATTTATGAAAAAATTTAAGAAATAATTAAATGCAATTTAATTAACATATACAATCAACTAATACATCACACGGGTAAAGAAAACTATTATATATATATATATGCTTAATTTTGTACACGGATTAATTAAGTTGACAACTTTTTTTATCTATCATATATATATATATAAACACAAGTTTAAAGGAAGTTACGAATTGATGAATGTCGTTTTGTTATTCATTATATTATTAAAATTTTCATATTTATAAATTTTATCACATTTTCATATAAAATTTTAATTTTTATTAAAATATTTTGTTAAATAATTTTTTGAACAATTTCATTATAGATTCGATCATATCTACTCTTTTTGATATGATATTTAGAACTACTCATAGCCCCTCTCCAACCCATAAATAGAAGGAACCCACGTCCTCCTATATTGACAGTAATGTCCATGCTAATCAAACTAAGACTCAATTAAATTTTGTTAAATAAAATTAGTTAATAATTTTTTTATCATACTTATAAGAAAGATTTTTATTCTATTAGAAGACTTCTATTAATTGAATTTAAAGAAAAAATATTACTTTTATTTTAAAAACACATTTTAATTATTTATATAATAAGTAACTTTATATTTAATACATAAATTTTATAAATAATAAATTTATAATTTTATTCTAAAATATTATAATTATATGAATTATATATTATGAAAAAATTATTATGGTCAGTTTATTGACTATTAAAAATTAAATAATGAATAGTTTAATTTACAGTGTATCAACTTTTATAGTTTAATATTATATTTGAATGGTGAAAATAATTAATTCACGTTAATCAGTTATTATTTTAAATAACATTGTTTTATATTAATTATATGAAGTGAAATTTATTGTACATAAAATATGGTAAAAATATTTTAATCATGGTTTGAATTTTTTATTAATACAATATTTTAATTTTAAATAAATTAATATATTTTAATTATGTTTAATAATTTAAATAATGAATATTATTTTATACTAATCACAATAATTAAAAATAATTTTTAAGAAATTAAATGTTTAAAATTTAAGTAGTTATTTTAGAAATATTTGTAAATATAAGTATTTTTATTTTTATTTGATCGGCGAAGGTTAAAATTATTATGGATTCTGTTTTGAGAAAAAAGTGTAACAGCTCTACAAAATTTCATCCCATTAAGTTAAAATTACAAACACCAAGCAATGACTCAAATATATCAATTTTGTTGTTAGTGTTTCCCAAAAGAAAATAATTTAGTTATGAAAAAAAAAGATTGTATAAAATAATAATAATAATTTAAATTGTATTACATAATTGCGAATGAAGTTGTGATATTGTGGCAAAGACTAAGGGTGAGTTTGGATTGGCGGTGCGTTTACCTGCGGTTAGTGTAAAAATAGCAGTGGCGGTGAGATTAGATACTGTAGTGATACTGTAGCGTGAGATAAAAAGTAAGTTAAACGCACCGCACCGCATCCAATCGCCCATTCAAACCCACCCTAAAACTCTTGGATCTTAAGCTTTTAAAAAACTGCATCACATAGTTAGAAATTTAAAACAAAATCAATTGTATATTACAAATTATATGTAATAATTATTTTTTGACAAGTTTTGATTTCATCCGATAAGTGGTAGTTCGATTTTCTTCAAAAATTAGATTCATTGAAAACACCAGATCAAAGGTCAACAAGTGGGATGGTTCAATGTTGTTGAAATTTTTAAAATATCAATTAATAAAATTTCATAAATATAAAAAGTCAGAAAAATTTTAAAAAACAATATTTATAAAACAAGAACCAAAATTAACCTGAAAAAGAAACTTTTTTGTTTTTTGTTTTATTGGTTGTCCAATTAGTTCCTACCAATTCGTAACCGTAAAAAGCTCAACTTTACACTAATTAATTAAATGGCGATTTTTTCCTCTCCGATTGAAGAGCCAAACAAGATCAGCATAAAGAAAAACATAATATTCTTAAAATGATGAATTGAATTAACCAAAAGATCAAATGAGATATTATATGCAACCAAATCAAAGAATGTTGACCTGCGAAACATTCCAATATGAGTTCATGGTAATCCATGCAACATCGGAATCCATCCGAATACTAATTACACGTACGTTTATCAAGAAGGAAAAACGGACAAAAATGGTAATCCAGGCATCGTGTAGATGAAACCATGATTTTTGGGCGGAATTGAAGATCAAATATAGGGAGGGATTGCTAGGTAGAATGCAATGGAAACACTTAAATCACTTGTTCAAGTGCATGAAGCTCTAGAATAGATCAACTTCCTTCTTTTGAAGATCTTGCTTCCACTTTGGCAACTTGTAAAATGCTTCTTTCGGCATCCCGAATACCGTCTCGAACTCCTCATCGGACAAATAAGTCTGAGAAATCAAAGCCAGAGTAAGAACTAATATAACTCAGAAAAAGGATAAGAGTGAACTTGTAAACATCGATGATGGGACAACCTCTCTGCGTTTGAAGTCAATTCCAGTTACTGGATTTTCAGATTTGGACTTCAGCTGGTCGTAACTGTATGTACATGACTGAGTTATCGGTTCCGAATTGTCCCCATTGGTTTCACCTGTCTCGCCTTCAGCTGTCTCATGAGAATCGTGTGCGCCGGAAGGGTCTGCTTCACTCTTTGCTTCATCTGTACAATAGAATTACATGTAAAGACAAGAGATGAGTTTAACTTAGTGGACATTGCAGCAAGATCCGGTGTATTGATCTTAAGCAATGGTTCTTTCTTTTTTGGAGAAGAACTTTGTTCAAAGATACAAAAAGGGTACTTACAAGTAGGGCTGGTTACTGCAGGAGTGCTGCTAGCAGATTTTCTAGGGGATCCATCGGGTGATTTCTTCATTTCCGCAGTAAGAACTTGGGAGAGAGCAGCTACAGCAGCAGCTCGCTGTGATCCCTGACCGGTGCAAACTGGCTTTGGAGCTGAGGTTTTGCCTTCTGGTGATGGATTAAATGCAGATGTTAAGGCAGCTAAAGCTTCGGCTCTTTGCCTGGGTCCTTGTCCATCAGATCGATCCTGAGCTTGAAATAATGGTGCATATCAAATTCTTAAACTAAAAAGCAATGTAGAATGCTTTGAATTCTCAAAATACACAGCAGTTCACACAATAATGCATCATGACATAAAACTTGAGGGAATGGCTGCAAAAGCAGAAGGAATCAATAATTGGGTACATCTGGAAACATACCATGACAAAAAGGTCAAATGAGGGATGAAACAAGGCCGAAGCAATATCTGAACCAATTGAAAAGAGGGGAAAGAAATGCAGTATCAAGCTGAAGCTAAATGAAAAAAGAGATGGTGGGAAACAGAAACTTCTTTCATTTACATCATTTTCTTTTCTGTCTGACTTTCGGTATCTTGCTATAGCAGCTAACACAGATGACAAATATTAAATTCAATAACCCAGAATGCAAAAGCATTTGGCAGACAAAACACAACATGAAGTTGCTTGTTATCATCACTGATAACCTACGGTTGGAAGTCTTCTTTGATCAACTTGGACGTTTCAACATCTAGTGCATGTGAGGAAAAAGGTAATAGGAAAAATGTCGAAGTGCTTGAATGGACCATAGCCTTTGGCCCATAGGTTGAGGAAGTTGATTATGGATGGATGAAAATAAATGTATGCAGAAAAAGCATTAATTGAAATTAAATTGCAGTTCAGTAGCCATCGTTTCTATTGCAACAATTAGGAGGAAGTGGGTTTGAGCATGCAGCTTTTCCTCCAATTAAAAGGGTGGGGAAGGGTTACGGGTAGAAGTAGGCTTTGTATAAAAAAAAAAAGAGAGAAATAGCACTGGCAGCTAAAGAAACCATTTTGGTTCCCTTTGGACTTTCATTTTATGATCCAAATTTCTGTATACTAAACAGAAATTTCATATGCTGAAAATTTTCAACGCATGTGAACTAAAAATGGAAATTACCTCTGCATGGCTAGCACCAAAGAGCAATGCCACCTTCTTCTGGAACGAGTTTCCTGGCACCTATGATCCACAAAAAACATCAAAGCATAATTATTAAACAGATGCAGTGCGTGCAGTACACATGAAAGGAAGGATGAATCATGTCATGCAAAAAGCAGTTAACTCTTAGAGAAAACAACAGAGCATTTCGTAAAGTTTTCAGTGTGTGGATACAATTCACAGTAACTGATTCTTTTTCGGACACGGTGACAACAATAGGGTAATTGTTGTCTCATCCAAGATATAAGAAGCTCTCAATGATATGATCCTCTAATTTTAATCTTTTGAAGGATTACATGGTACTTTCATTAAACAAGTGCACTATGTTAATCAATTCTATGGACCATATAGCATTAATATATCACAAAAAAGTTTACTATCCTACTTTTCCATCATTGGGAATGTCTCATTTGAGTCACCTGTTCAGAAGTTTTTCTCTTTTTTTTTTCTCATTCTTAATTGCTTTTGGTGCTGAGAAAGAAATCCATGAAACCGAGGTTACTTATTATGGTTACAGGTATTGCAAATCTCATAGAGGCTCTCTACACATACATTCAAACATTTCCTTATCTAGAAAACTATTGCATTGATTAAAAGCATTTTATGCGGACAAGCTGAGAATATAACTTCACATAATTTGTTACTGATGAAGACAAACAATTTAACATTAATTCAAGTGACAAGAAGGATAAAGTAGAAAACTTTAATGAAGGAAACACATACAGTAGCTCGGTGAGAATCCCATGAAAAGAATGTAATGAAGAAGCAGGGTTCATTTCCTTCAGTAACTTTGTATAGTGTAATCTTTGGCGACATACCCTCTAGAGATACAGCCCTGTCTATGTATTTCTGCATGGAATTTTCTAAAATGAATGATGAGCGTATGAAAAGGATCATACAAAGAAGAACCCAATGTTTATTTATTACCTGGCCAAATTCAAAAGCCTGTTGTTTTTCTTTGGCGTCTACACACTGACCAACCCAAACAAACACTTCAGCACGAGTGTCGAGTATCAGAATATCTTCAGTCAAGAGATCGTCCTGATCGAAATTGTAAACTTCCTCAACCTGAACAATGGAATGGAAACTTACATATAGAATGCACTGGATATAGCAGTAACAAGTTTCAATCACATTAGGAGAAACTCACTTTAAACTTTCCTGAGGTATCCCCGTAGAAGAATATAAAATCATGGAAAAAAAAGTTAGAATGGTATAAACTTCGTTAGTAACTGAGGGCAAAGCAAATCACATTTTTGGTTAAGAAATACACCTTTATTAAGATAGAAAGTGTACAAGTGGGGATCCCTGACAATCTCATGAGATTCTTTTTCGGTTGAGGTATAATCTTGTTTCCCACCAAGTGCAGACCAGAAGGCAGAGGTCTCAGTTCCTTCTTTACAATGTTTCCGAGTTACTCCAGGCTGAATGTGAAAGATTATTAGATGATTGATTGACATGGGGAAAGGAAATCTTGGAAGAACTAAACAATGGTAGTGTTATCCTTATTTATGAGGAGCAAATCACAAGCTTTAAGCCAGAAACAGATTTAATATCGTCCCACTACCAATGCTTAATTGGTCAACTCAACCTGTTGGAACTTGGAGTATAGACTATAAGAATGCAACTATATCAAGTCTTACCAGTCTTCCCAATAAATCTGTGTTCTTTTATCTTGTGTCACAAGAAAAACCCCAATGTAAACAACTTTCTATAGTGTATACCTTCAAAAATTCAGCAACTTTGGGAGCCAAGTGCTGCTGTTCGTGAGTGCTTTGAGTTCCATACCAAGTGAAAATTGCTGAAGATCCAGATTGCAGGAGGAAACACTCAGTCGAGTTCAACGATGTTGCCACCTAAACAATAGTTACAGAAACAAGGACACAGTCATCATGCAGCACTATACCTGTTGTTAGAATACAAAAGTAAATGGTAGTCAGACGGCACACGTCATAACAAAAAACTGCAGGATTGCAGTCGTCATCACGCATTTAAAATAGCTCATTTCTCACTATTATTAAAATAATGGAGAGATTATGAAAATTACAAATTGGAAAAAGGTGTTACATCAAACATGATTGTACAGTCAATGGTAGCAACAAGAAATGTTACGGTCTAAAATACTGGCATGTAAAACAAGATTAAATCATTGTTTGCATTTAGGTTTTAAGAAAAAAAATACATTTTTATTCATTGGAAAATCAAACCAACCAATGAAATTTTAAAAGGCAAAACATGACAAAATAACCAACTAATACATACTGCATCAACTTGTTGTGCTTTAATATTGTGCATGGAGTTTCCTGATATCTGAAATAGAGCAACAGAATCTGCTGTGTAGGTTTCATCAGTCAAGCCTTTCTCTTCTATACTCTTTCTGTAACCAGCGCTTATGCCACCCTAAATAGGAATCAGTCATTGGAAAATTGATACCTTTGTAATTCAAACCAAAAACTCTACAAGCAAAGGTAAATTGCTAATGAGATTCTAAAAGTTTGAGGTCAAGTTGAATACCTTAAGGACCACCATAGGTTGAAAAAGTGCAACAAATTGAGGTGGCTCTTTACCTTCATATACACGACCCTGTAAGAAGCATCTATTAGAAACACAAGCGTTAGAATAACCATAGTCAGCCAAGGGTAATATATGATACCTGAACAGGCCTCCCCTTATGTGAGTTAAACACTGTATTAGCCAACTCAGCAGCTATCTTTTGGTCCTCCTGAATTAAGATATATGTACTTTTAGAAAATGAATCTTTTAAGTAGTGATGACCATCATCACAATGAAGCCATCAAGTTAACATGTGACTACATAAGCACCTCTTTCTTCTATGAAAAAACATGATGGGCAGAAGCTACAAATGGGAAAATAATGAAAGATGGGATTTACATTCAATGCGGAGAACAAGTTGAATGAAGTAGATATTGTTACCACTAAACGATCTAGAAAGCAATTCTTAAAAGAAATGGCAATAAAAGTGCAACTTATTGCAGACAAAATCAATGATGGCAGTCCAAGTAGACGTGCATGAAATTCAGAAGACAACTTCTAAATTCCATCAGTAGGAGGCACTCATATTGGGGCCCTATCTATCGTTCTTTCAGTAATGACAAGGAGCTCATCTTGGCAGCATGCTAGTCCACATTCTTTAAATCAAATCCACTGTTTCGCATTGCTATTTTGAAGGCAGTTCTATATATCATTAACAAAAACTTGAGGACAAATGACCACAAGGGCAATGTAAATTACCTCATTGCTATCCTTTCCAATCCAACAGCACAGAAAGTAATCTTCTTTCCTTTCACCTGAGTGGTATGTATAAAGCAGAATGTAGCAGTCTCCACTACAGAATTTACCAATATCCTCTTTTGGCAACGGCGTTTTGGCACTGTCATCAATGCACCATACCTGAAAAGCAAGACCATACTCATATAAACATTTTTTGTCTTTAAGTCAAATATCAATAAGAAAATAAAAGAAAAATATGAACATGACCTCCATCTTTCCACCGCCTTCAAGCAAAGGAACTTCTTCTTGTACAGGAGCAGTTTTGGTCAAACCTTTGACTGCAACTTTTTGTTGCTTCAGCAAAGCTAGCAGTAGAAAAAAATGGTATTCAATAATGTTAAACACAAAATATTATAGTGTTAACTGTAGCTTCTTAAGTGATCCATACCAGCTACTTTTCCTCTTCCGTCGTCACCACCAGGAGTTGCAGATGCAGCCGGCCAAGAATCGAAGTAGGACTTGAATGAACTGGTTTCATACCCTTGGATGAGACGGGTTATGCGTGTTGCTTTTGGTCTATTGTGGCTAGCAACAAAGTCCTGCAGATAAAAGTTTGGGAATGAGAATTCATATTTTTTACATACATAAAGAAACCAAAACCACGTCTCGAGCTCTACCTCAGCGGATTGAGTGGCTACTTTTCTCTCCTCTACTTGTGTTGCCCGTCCAATCCAAACAAAAATCTCAGCACCACAGTCTAGTAGATAGCATTTGCTGTTTTCCAGCATGCTTTTCGATAGTT